>NC_074706.1:5126450-5196450 GCF_029448725.1 Salvelinus fontinalis | reverse complement strand
ATACAGCTCAACTGTTTCTTCCCACTAAAGGAAACCGAGATCAACATGGTAAGGAAATGTGAGGAGGGCAGTCGGAACTAAATGTGCATGTCCCAGTCGTGTTGATTTGAACATGTTGAGATGGAAAGGGAAGGGTAGTAAAGAGAGCGGAACCTAACTTTCTTTGAAGCATTACTGTTTACAATCACATCTCTGTGGGTGGCCAAAGCAGAGGCTAGTTAAATCACCACATCTGTACGTGCCACACTAGCTGCAAGTGTATCAATCTCTTGTAGCTTGCCTTAAATAGGTTCATATGCATGATTATTCCACTTAATTAGGTTTGTCAGCTGTCATATTCACCAAACAGTAAATAAACTAGTTTGAAACTAAACAAAGGAATGTTTGATACATTGTCCCATAGACATGTACGGCACAAAGTACATCATGTCCAGACAGATAGATGTTGTGAGTTGTGCTAGGTAACAAAGAAGAGTGAGGCATGTCAATAATGATGAGGAATGTGAGTGCCTCTCCATCGGTGTCCATTACTCGTTCCATAACTATACACTTAGCAAATGGGCCCTTCATCAATACATTGTCTAAAAGCAGGAAGAGAGGCTATCCAAGCAGGCCAGGGTCGGCCCTTCTCTCTCCCAACGAGCTGACACAGCAACTGTTTAGCTAAATAAAGAACCTGGACAATGGAGTTCCATATCACGAGGAAGATAAGATAATGTGCAAACAGATAAGGTACACACACACACACACACACACAAACTCACACACACACACACACCGCTTGATTACTTGTGGGCCCCCAGGCCTTGTCGAAGTCAAGGGCCATTCCTAAAAGCTGATTGAACATCCTCCGAGAGGGCAAAGTAGTGTTTTCTGTATCAGCAGCCAGCACTCCAATACCCCCCCCCCCCCCCCCCCCCCCCCTCTGCCCTTCGCTGGTACATTCTCCTGGCCTAAGGGTAGGCTTCTTTCCATTAAGGTCAGGCTGTAGCAATCATCTCATTAAACAACACTTTGGATCACATCGTCAGTTTAATGAAAACAGTGTGTCTGACGTTATCAGAGTCTCCTGTGGAAAATATTACCTTGTAAAAGTGGAAATATTTATGATAATCAAGTAATTATGTTTTGCGTGCCATGTCATGCCCTGTACCAGGAAGAGATGGAATATGAGAGAAAATATACTTTTTATATATAGTGTAAATACATCACTTAGTATTAATTGTTTCAGATATTTTATGCATTTAATCATCGGTTGACTATTAATTGTATAATAATAATGAGAAATATCACATAGATCATAACATCGTGTGCCCTATTTTAGTAATGAACATTTAGAGACTTAATAAAGCCTTTCCTTTATGCTTTTTAATTAAGCCCCAATAACAGATTCACATATCTCATCCAATTATAGTACACTTGTAAAGGTACTTTACCTACTTAATGTGAATTGTGACTTCATTGGGTAATGCTAATATCTACCACAATTTAAATTTAAAAGGATTGTGTTTTCTTTAATTGTATCCATAAATATCTCATGGCTTCTGAATTAGTTATTGGTCAACAGTGCCGTTATCTTTTATTCATCGGGACGTGATTCGCTGACGGGTCCCCTGGTTGCTCCAGCCTGGCATCAAGCTTCGACGCCTCCATCATTGTAACTTTTGAGGCGTTTCGCTAGCTGCTAGTTGGAAGTCTTTGTTAATAAAACCATTAATATATAAATGATGGAACCTTTACCTGGGTCCCAGTTGCCACGGCTTTCATGTTGTTGTTGTGTTGTTGTCTGACTGTTCATCAGGTATTAATGGCATTCTGTGTGAACTCGCTAGATGGCAGGCTGCCTGGTAATTCATATGCTTGTTCTCTGATGGCATCTGTCGAAGTGTGCTCTCTGCACATTGGCACATACCCTGTGGGAAGCAATCCACCCAGTCCCACACTGAGTGGGATGTAAGCAATTTCTTATCTGGGGCACTTGCTCCAAATGACAAAAAGGGAAAAGAGAGAGAGAAATGGGAAAGAAGTTAGAGGCCAATTTTATTGTGACAATCAGTGACAAACTGTACTGACTTTTTCTACTTTGACTGAATTTGTTGGTTTATTGGAGAGAGGGATTACTGTGAAAACAGATAGACTTGGAAAAGGGAATGCAGGATAACTCAATGATGGAAGTATTATCACAACTGTGATCGAGTAATTCATGTAAGCATATGAGTTCAATTTATTTCATTACGATATGCCATCGGACCGTTATCCAATTAAGATTGGATTAAGATCAGAATGGCTGAGTTTGAGTCAATAAGGAATGATGGGAAATTACTCATCAAGCCTGTGAAGAAACACGTACTGTTGTGAAATTCGTATGTCAGACTTTTGCAGAGGATCCCAAAATCCTCATGTCCTCTGAATCTGACGTGGCTAATTTTGGCTGAAATACGTACTCGGACTAAGATGAGACTTTCAATTCTGTCTTGAACAGGAAGTCTTGTGTTTTGACTGTCTTTTTAGGGACAGAGCAGGGTCAAATGCCATGAGAAGGGTGGCTCCTCGCTGTCTCACAATTCGAAAAAAAATAGATTATTCATTTCAGTTCCCGGAAAGAGGACAGCACATCCCTAGAACAGTCCCCCCCCCCCCCCCACACCTCCCCACACCGAAATATGCTGAACCATGTCAGCTATGACAACCAGTCTGGCTCCCAGTTGTTTCAGTGCTACATTTACTATGGAGCACTTCTAGTTTTCTTCTCTCAGTGATCCCAATCTTTTCACTTTTAATGTGTGACATGAGTTCATCTGATACATAGTTGGAGAGTAGCTCCATGTTATGCTCATATTTGTTTTGGAACCAGACATTGGACAAGTGAAAAAGCCTGAAAGCGTCTCCCAGCTACCTACAGCAGTTACAATGCTATACGCATATTTCAATCAATGCATGGACAGAAGTGAGCAGACAATATTAAGCTATGCTCATAATTCTTTCTGGCTATACATACAGTAGTGTGTTCTGGGAGCAGACTGAGACAGGGGACTGATAGTGTTGTCTTGGACATGGTAATTAGAGACCCAAACGCATTCCTGGAGACCCTGAGCTCTAATCTGGCCCCACATGCTTGGCGATAAGAGCTAGAGTCTAGACCCGTAGAGAATGACTTTGAATGGAAATGTCCGTTCTTTGGTCCTTTTGGACAGCCCTTGAAGATGCACTCAAGGCTGAAGACATCCCGGACATCATCACCACAGCACATCTGCCTGATATCTGTTTTAGAGGGAAATAATTACTAACTCAGGAAGCGAAACAATACACAAAGTATTTGAAATCAGTCAAAATGTGATTATGGAGAAATTCTCAGGAAAATGCACCTCCTCTTCGACAAACTCAAAACACTTGCTTTGCCTTCTACTCAGTAAAAGAAATATTAATCCTGAACCAACACTTGCACTTGACCCCCCCCCCCCCCTCCCCCTATGTCTGTGACACTGGGTGTGGTTGTCTCACCTACTGCAGCTACCGTTGAAGTCAGAAGTTTACATACACCTTAGCCAAATACATTTAAACTCAGATTTTCACAATTCCTGACATTTAATTCTAGTAAAGATTCCCTGTCTTAGGTCAGTTAGGATCACCACTTTATTTTAAGAATGTGAAATGTCAGAATAATAGAAGAGAGAATGATTTATTTCAGCTTTTATTTCTTTCATCACATTCTCAGTGGGTCAGAAGCTTACATACACTCAATTAGTATTGGTAGCATTGCCTGTAAATTGTTTAACTTGGGTCAAATGTTTTGGGTAGCCTTCCACAAGCTTCCTACAATAAGTTGGGTGAATTTTGGCCCATTCCTTCTGACAGAGCTGGTGTAACTGAGTCAGGTTAGTAGGTCTCCTTGCTTGCACACGCTTTTCAGTTTTCTATAGGATTGAGGTCAGGGCTTTGTGATGGCCACTCCAATACCTTGACTTTGTTGTCCTTAAGCCATTTTGCCACAAGTTTGGAAGTATGCTTGGAGTCATTGTCCATTTGGAAGACCCATTTGCGACCAAGCTTTAAAACCACTTGCCACTATAGGGGGTGCTGTTTCGCATTAGCATAATTTGCTCTACGGATTAAACTGCCTAGTACTCAATTCTTGCTCGTACAATATGCATATTATTATTATTATTGGATAGAAAACACTCTCTAGTTTCTATAGCCGTTGGAATTTTGTCTCTGAGTGGAACAGAACTCATTCTACAGCACTTTTCCTGATATGGAGTCAGATTTCAGACATCTTGGCCACTGATCTGGAGTCAGTTTAAAGGTCACTGTAAATGCTATGGAGAAACAGACACTGCTTACGTCTTCCCCTGGGTGTCAGTACGTGGTGACGCTTTGAATGGAATCGATTGCGCAATCAGGACCTGAATAAAACACCAAATTCCGGAAGTAGATTCCCTTTGCTGCCTGCGCCTGTCGCACGAAGGTCGTCGGACTCGCCTCCTTCCAGCCTGTTGTTTAGCCAGTAATATTTCTCCGGTCATGTTTTTACTCGTTATAGGTGTTAACACCATCATAAGGTAGTTAATTTGAACCGTTTTATAGCAATTTATATCTGTTTAGTGCGAATTTGAGGCATTGCTTTGTGGTGCACTTTGAAGCGCCGGGCACGTTTCGGGGTCCCGGTCGAACGTTAGTGGGCATTTCGACAGACAAGAGGACATTTTTCGACCAAAAGAAGATTAGACCCAAGAAAGGATTCATTGCCCAAGATTCTGATGGAAGAACAGCTCATAGTAAGAACAAATTATGATGATAAATCGTGTTTCTGTCGAAAAATGTTAATCGCTTATGCCGCCATTTTGTTAGATGTAGCTTCGCTTGGCGCAACCTGTATTGAAAAGTAAGGATAATTTTAAAAATGTAATTCAGCGATTGTATTAAGAATTAAATTGTCTATCAATCGCTGTCCACCCTATATTTTTTGGTCAAGTTTATGAGTATTTATGTATAAGACTAGATCACTGTCTAATATGGCGCACGACATTTTCTGACCAGTTGGGCTACTTTTCTCATTGTCTAACCATGATTTTGGTGGCTAAATATGCACATTTTCGAACAAACTCTATATGTATGTTGTAATATGATGTTACAGGAGTGTCATCTGAAGAATTCTGAGAAGGTTAGTGAAAAAATTAATACATTTTGGTGGTGATAATGCTGTCGCTCTTTTTGCCGTGAATCAATGCTGGGGTAATGTTTGCACATGTGGTATGCTAATATAACGATTTATTGTGTTTTCGCTGTAAGACACTTAGAAAATCTGAAATATTGTCTGTATTCACAGGATCTGTGTCTTTCAATTAGTGTATGCTATGTATTTTTACAAAATGTTTTATGATTAGTAATTAGGTAATACACGTTGCTCTGTGTATTTATTCTAGTCGAGTTGTGATGGTGGGTGCAATTGTAAACTATGATTTATACCTGAAATATGCACATTTTTCTAACAAAACCTATCCTATACCATAAATATGTTATCAGACTGTCATCTGATGAGGTTTTTTCTTGGTTAGTGGCTATCAATATCTTTATTTGGCCGAATTGGTGATAGCTACAGGTGTTGAGAGAAAATGGTGGACAAAGAAAAATGGTGTCTTTTGCTAACGTGGTTAGCTAATAGATTTACATATTTTGTCTTCCCTGTAAAATATTTTAAAAATCTGAAATGTTGGCTTTATTCACAAGATCTGTATCTTTCATTAGGTGTCTTGGACTTGTGATGTAATGATATTTAGATGCTACTATTTAATTGTGACGCTATGCTAGCGATGCTAATCATGCTAATCATGCGATGCTAATGACGCTATGCTAGCGATGCTAACTTTTCGCACCGAAGTGTGTTCATCTCTAGGAGACAGAACGCGTCTCCTTCCTGAGCGGTATGACGGCTGCGTGGTCCCATGGTGTTTATACTTGCGTGCTATTGTTTGTACAGATGAACGTGGTACCTTCAGGTGTTTGGAAATTGCTTCCAAGGATGAGCCAGACTTGTGGAGGTCTACAATTTTTTTCTGAGGTTTTGGCTAATTTCTTTTTATTTTCCCATGATGTCAAGCAAAGAGGCACTGAGTTTGAAGGTAGGCCTTGAAATACATCCACAGGTACACCTCCAATTGACTCAAATGATGTCAATTGGCCTATCAGAAGCTTCTGAAGCCATGACATCATTTTCTGGAATTTTCCAAGCTGTTTAAAGGCACAGTCAACTTAGTGTATGTAAACTTCTGACCCACTGGAATTGTGATACAGTGAATTATAAGTGGAAAAATCTGTCTGTGTAAAATTCTTGGAAAAATTACTTGTGTCATGCACCAAGTAGATGTCCTAACCGACTTGCCAAAACTATAGTTTGTTAACAAGACATTTGTGGAGTGGTTGAAAAACGAGTTTTAATGACTCCAACCTAAGTGTATGTAAACTTCCAACTTCAACTGTATCTTAAGATGAATGCACTAACTGTAAATTGCTCTGGATAAGAGCGTCTGCTAAATGACTATAATCTAAATGTATGTGCCGCCGCATTGTCTCTTTGAAGACTGTGTAGAGGAAATGAGAGGGCCCCTACAGACAGACAAGCCAGTGATGCATCAACCCCATGATGAATCCTCTCCCCAGACATCAGTCTTCACCAACCACCTCCAGCCAATGCCAATGGATCTTATCATGACTTATCGTGACAAGGTGCTCACTGACTGACTGTCTTCTCAAAGTAGAAGGTATATCTTCTCCTGCCATATCTTCTCGCAGTCCAGCACTATTTCCCTGCATTAGAGTCCAGCACCTCCCTTGCTATCTCCAGCAGTCTAACACAATACCATCTTTCTCCGTTGCTTATTGTTAGCAATCCCCCCCCCCAAAAAAAGTGTGTGTGTTGTGTGTGTGTGTGTGTGTGTGTGTGTGTGTGTGTGTGTGTGTGTGTGTGTGTGTGTGTGTGTGTGTGTGTGTGTGTGTGTGTGTGTGTGTGTGTGTGTGTATATATACCGTATATAATATTTCTATTTTATTTTTGGGGGAGGGGAACTCAGTCGGGGTCTCAACTTCCTGTTGAGAGTAAGAATAGTAGAATACACAAGGTGCACAAGGTGCAATTTCGACATTTGGTTGTGCATGAGCTGTTTTTCTCTTATGTCAGTCACTGACAGTCACTCATTTAGCCCATGTCAGCTCAGTTATTTTGTATTGCTATTTTTTAAATTGTTTATTTAGTGGCTAGCTATCTACACAAATTACCGGCCGGGGGTCCCCCATTGATTTTGTATGTCAGTCTCGCTCAGATATCATATTAAAAACTGCAAAGATTTCTCTCTACCCTATGGCAAAATTTGTAGAATTGTATGAAATGAGTTTACAATTGCTAAATCTTGTCTCCGCCCCATTGCAAAATGTGAATTGCAGCAAACTTGCTTTAAAACGGCAACATTTTCTCTACAGCCCATGGCCAAATGTGTAGAATTGCATGAAGAAGAAAAAACCAACATGTCTCTCTACTGTCAAGAGGGGGGCCACTAAAATGTTTTGATCACAATGTGTATATACGTGGGTACGCAGACCCACGACAAACTGCGGCCACTCATGATGACTTCAGATTTTTTGTAACCCCCATCAAAGTTGTCCATCCCTGCGTTGAATCAACACAACTCCGCTAGTCGCTGACCATCCCAAGAGAAAGCCCTCATTCCTTGCTCAATGTTACGGCCGATACAAACACAGATAAATTGAACCAACACAACAGAGAAGGTTTCAGAGAAAGCCTCCATTCAGAAATCCAATCCCATATGACATCAATGGGGAAAAAACAAACAGGATTTGGGGCTGTGATCCAAGATCCAGGAACTGCTCCTTTGGTCAGAAACCTTCACCTCGTTGCAGGTTTGGGTCTTCTGGAAACATCTGGGGACGATTGGGGCATGTCGTGCTAGTTATAAACAGAGCTGAGTCGCACCCGCAAACCACGGCACCGGCCAACGCAGAGAGATCACAAGTATGGCAACTCCAAGAGAAACAGACAGACGGTTGGATGAAGATAGAGGAGAAAAGAGATTTCACAGGTAAAAGGAACGCCACATGCTGGGTTTGTTGATTGAGAGGTTGAATAAAGATCTGTTATCAATTGATGGTAGGGGGAAGTCTTTGATTGTATTTTTCCCTTCAATTGCATCCATCTGCTTGGTAAACAAAGCAGCCTTTGTGGAGCGAACTCCGAGAATCTGTCTGTCGGAGGCCTGTGTAGTAGATGAAAGGCTAAAGGCCTGCTAGATATGGATGTATCATGATATGTAATAATATGGCTATAGGAAACAGCAGATAAACTCTGTACTGATCATATGAGAACGGTTGGTTGGTGGTTGTGTGGCTTATCTAGCCAAGTACAGGTGCCCCAGAGAAGCCGATACAAATCGCCCCCTTGTTCTTCTGTGCCTACCGCAGCAACGACATCATGCTAGTAGCTAATGATGGTAATCAGTCAATGGGGCCCACCTGTCCCTCTCTAAACTAATGGCTAGATGGGATACAGTTTATGTCAAATTGAAGTCAAAAGAAAAAAAACGTTTTGCATTTTTGCTAACCCTAACCCTTTCCTAACCTTAACCTAATTATCTTAACCTGCTTTGTTAATCCTTCTAACCTGCTGCGTAAGTTCTCCTAACCTGCTACAAAAAGTCCATTCTGGTCAATTCTGACATAAACTGTATCCTTCCTAGCCTAAAAGGCAATCCCGCAAGCTGGTATTTCATCTGAGCCAGTCCTTCTGCTTTGTTTATCAATCCAGAACATTTCATTCCCTTTAATCGTCCAGATTGCAAACAGTGTTGAGTTCCCCTTTGATGTGTAGCACATGGGACATTAATGCTCATTCATTGGAGCGTGTTATGAAACCCTTTAGAGATGACTTTATCTGCAACTTTTGCATTTTTTTGAGCCCCTTGACATTTATATGAGTTGATTAACGTTCCTCTCTGTTGTATGGGTGTTAGGGTAAAACATAAGCTTTGGGTCTTGCGGTTGGTTCCCTTGGCTCGGTTACAAACCCTAGTCGGGCTATTGGAGTGAGGCGACAGCTGAAAGCTGAAAACGCAGGCCAAATGTAGCTAAGCCTCTCCTCGCTCATTCAGAACAAGATTTGTATTATTATTTTATGAATGCATGGCAGCACGGGCGTATTGTTGTAAGGAAATTCTTGGCTCCAAACTAACACAATTATGTATCAGGTTACTGAACTTTGGGATGGGAATTGATGTAGACTCTGTCATTTATGACAGTGTTGCTTCATGCCAGGCCCAAAGGCTTTTTGACTGAAACATGCACCAAGACAGAAGCGATTGAAGGTAAAATAAATATTTATGTCTTGGAGGTTAAAAAGTCATTTAGGACAACAGTGGTGAGAACCCAATACAGTTAAAACATTGTAATTATAAAGCCCTTCCTGTCTTCCGAATGACGTTCAATGGCTGCACATCCAGTCTATTGTTTCTGCGATCTAAACACACCTAAACACATATTCACATGCTGCGAAGGTGGAAACAGCTGCCTGTACCGACACAATACTATGGCTATACATAATACGGGCATCCCAACTGATTTCTGTGTTGGGTAAAGTTCAAAGTTGCACAAACATCTGTCACATAAATAAATAACAAGAAACGTAGGTAGGCCTAGCACTTATTGATCGTTATTCTTTCTGATGAAGTATCTTGACTCAAAAATGCTACAGTACTAAAATCAGTAAATAGTGGACATTACTCCATATTAGATGTTACACAAGCTATTTGATACATTGAAAAGTTACCGGAAAGGTCAACGGTTCCTCTGTACTGAAACGCTCCATAAAAGAATGTAATGTAGGACCGAAAGTACTGAACTTATAAAAGTACTTATAAGGCAAGAGCGAGAATGCTTGACTATATTTCACACTGAGAGAAACTCTACTTGACCTGATTCATGAACTGGAGAAGCTGCATAACAAGTCTGTCATCCTGCTCCAGATAACACGGTGGTTCAGCTCGCTTCCACGTCTTGCGTTATGAACACGGTAACTGTTGGGTTGCTTTATTTGAATGACTATGTCTGTGGCAAAAGTCTACTAAGTTTATTTTGGAGATAATAAATATGTTCAAAATAGCAGGAATAAATCATGTAAGTTTACCAGAAAAACCAGGATACATCATAATCCAAACAGGATTTCTGGAAAACCAGGGAATTTATTGAACGTTCCAGGAATTGTCCGATCCTCATCTAAACACACAAGAAATGACCAACACATTTGAATACAGGCCAGACCACCAAAATAACAATGTTATATTTAGCTATATTATGATAATCATTCACCTCCATGTTGATTCACCTGTAAGAGAGACAGAGACGTCACGTTGTGAAACGGAGGGCGTGCTATAGCACTAGTATGATTTCGGCATGCCTCTTGTCTCCTACAGAATCTCTATGTATGATCAATCACCCTTTCCTGCTACAGCTGTGTTTATCCTGCTTTGTGATTACTGGACCACAGGGAATCCCCTCCAGCCCCCCTGCCTCCCCTGCCCCAACACGTGACCTCTTCCTGGGGTTGGATCCTCCAGCGTACTGGGGTAGTGGGGTAGTAACCTCCAGGGTGTTATCCTTCCCAGAATCGCCACAGCCAGTGTGAGAGAGAGAGGGGGAGGCCAGAGGTGAGAGGTCAGAGGGGAGAGGACGCACATTATCTGGCAGTGATTAGAGGCTGAGAGAGAGATCACGGTGTGTGTTACAGCTAGACGTGTGTGGATGTGATGTGGACAAGCTGTGACTTTATTAAGACACCCAACTGTGTTCTGAGGTGTACTCTGAGGTAACAGTTAAATGAGAGTTATATGGGGACTGTGATGGCTAGATCATTTTAAGTGCCACATAAATGTGAATTAGAGCATGTTAGTAAGAAAAGCTCTGAGGTAAGTGTGCATTGAGACAGGGTTATGTAATGATTTACATGTAGATGGTTAGTGCAACACATTTGACATTTTATACATGATGCTAGGATGGAATGTCACTTCCTATATATACTTTATAGATAAATAAAAGGAAACCAAAATAATGTTAGAACACTTTATTGTGGTAATTATCTGAAAAACGCAATAAACGCCAAAAAAAGCCTATGAATTTTCTGAAAATATTTATTTCTCATAACTTATATTCCAGTACATTCTCATTAATTTCCCACAGACTTGCACAATTCTCCCAATACCGTAACATCTGGCTGATCAGCACTGATTGCCGTGGTTCAAGTGGATATGCATATCTAAGGCCGATTAGCCCCTGGCATTAAACTGACCTTTGACCTTCATAATTGTGGTCCTGAGTAGGCCTGAGGGTCACAGCATGCTTAAGGGCCCACCTGCCTTAACACTGCCTGTACACTTAAGACTTCAGTACTCTGACCGCCACAACATTAACACGCAACCCAGGATACTCACACAGTGGTGCTTTAAAGTTTTAGCAGGAATAAGCCATGGCAGTTGAAAGTAGTTAATTAATCAAAAATATTTAAAAAAATCCGACAACCTCACTAGCTAAATTACAGTTTTGGTATTATCCCACAATATGAAACTGAGTTAAAATTATGAAAGGTATGACCCTAATTTTGTGTGGTCATAAAGCAGCACTTATGTGTCTATTTAAGTGAAAATGCTAGAGAAGCCGGTGTTTGGAGGATATATTGGCAGGGTGTTGTCAGGCCTGAGACGAAGAATAGTACATCCTCCAAACATCGGCTTCAAGGGCATCATCACTTTTTTTTTTACAATGGGTTACCAACATATTTAAATAATTATTTCCATATTGTATTTTCATTAAAAAAAATCTCATACTATTTCATCCTTCCACGAGATATAGTCCCGACACAAATCTAGGGTTCCTACTCAAGCCGGCTGGTCATTCGTTCGATCAGTTCGACTTTGTTCTGTGTCTATGGACGTGACCCAGTCGTTCATTCAAAACGTTCTATTGCCATACTGGCTGGCAACGTCCTTATCCCTTGCTTGCCAGCTAGCCAACTACAGCTAACCTTCAGTCACGTCAAACAGTGCAGCCAGAATAACAACAAAGGAGCTGAATTTGCATTTGTTTAAGCTGTGTTCTAGTGACGTTTATTTGCCTACATCCATAACAATGAGCTAATAATGTGCGATTTCACCTGGCATACAAAATGTGCTCTCTTGTCAGGACACTGTTGTTCAGAGGAGCTAGCCAACAACACAGCTAGCACAGTCACCTCATACTGAAGCTGGAAAGACTGCAAACAAGCTGCATTTAATTTCGTTGTACCTGTTTTCTATTGACATTTCTTTGTAAACTCAGCAAAAAAAGAAACGTCCTCTCACTGTCAACTGCGTTTATTTTCAGCAAACGTATCATGTGTAAATATTTGTATGAACATAACAAGATTCAACAACTGAGACATAAACTGAATAAGTTCCATAGACATGTGACTAACAGAAATGGAATTATGTGTCTCTGAACAAAGGGGGGGTCAAAATCAAAAGTAACAGTCAGTATCTGGTGTGGCCACCAGCTGCATAAAGTACTGCAGTGCATCTCCTCCTCATGGACTGCACCAGATTTGCCAGTTCTTGCTGTGAGATGTTACCCCACTCTTCCACCAAGGCACCTGCAAGTTCCCGGACATTTCTGGGGGATACGGCCCTAGCCCCCACCCTCCGATCCAACAGGTCCCAGACGTGCTCAATTGGATTGAGATCTGGGCTCTTTGCTGGCCATGGCAGAACCCTGACATTCCTGTCTTGCAGGAAATCACGCACAGAACGAGTAGTATGGCTGGTGGCATTGTCATGCTGGAGGGCCATGTCAGGATGAGCCTGCAGGAATGGTACCATATGAAGGAGAAGGATGTCTTCCCTGTAACGCAAGACATTGAAATCGCCTGCAATGACAACAAGCTCAGTCCGATGATGCTGTGACATACCGCCTAGAGTACAGTCCTCGGTGTAAAGCTCATTCCTTTGACGATAAATGCGAATCCGACCATCACCCCTGGTGAGACAAAACCACAACTTGTCAGTGAAGAGCACTTTATGCCAGTCCTGTCTGGTCCAGCGATGGTGGGTTTGTGCCCGTAGGTGACGTTGTTGCTGGTGATGTCTGGTGAGGACCTGCCTTACAACAGGCCTACAAGCCCTCAGTCCAGCCTCTCTCAGCCTATTGCGGACAGTCTGAGCACTGATGGAGGGATTGCGTGTTCCTGGTGTAACTCGGGCAGTTGTTGTTGCCATCCTGTACCTGTCCCGCAGGTGTGATGTTCGGATGTACCGATCCTGTGCAGGTGTTGTGACACATGCAGGCGTCTCACAGTACGGACATTGCAATTTATTGCCCCGGCCACATCTGCAGTCCTCATGCCTCCTTGCAGCATGCCTAAGGCACGTTCACGCAGATGAGCATGGACCCTGGGCATCTTTCTTTTGGTGTTTTTCGAAGTCAGTAGAAAGGCCTCTTTAGGGTCCTAAGTTTTCATAACTGTGACCTTAATTGCCTACCGTCTGTAAGCTAGTTAGTGTCTTAACGACCGCTCCACAGGTGCATGTTCATTAATTGTTTATGATTCATTGAACAAATCAAATCAAATTTTATTTCTCACCTACACATGGTTAGCAGATGTTAATGCGAGTGTAGCAAAATGCTTGTGCTTCTAGTTCCGATCATGCAGTAATATCTAACACGTAATCTAACCTAACAATTTCACAACAACTACCTTATACACACAAGTGTAAAGGAATGAATAAGAATATGTACATATAAATATATGGATGAGCGATGGCCGAACGGCATAGGCAAGATGCAGTAGATGGTATAGAGTACAGTATATACATATGAGATGAGTAATGTAGGGTATGTAAACATGATATAAAGTGGCATTGTTTAAAGTGGCTAGTGATACACGTATTACATAAATGTTTCATTATTAAAGTGGCTAGAGATGAGTCAGTATGTTGGCAGCAGCCACTCAATGTTAGTGATGGCTGTTTAACAGTCTGATGGCCTTGAGATAGAAGCTGTTTTTCAGTCTCTCGGTCCCCGCTTTGATGCACCTATACTGACCTATACTGACCTTGAAAGACAGGGTCCTGAAAAAGGACTGAGTTTTGCTGAGTTTATAATGAAAAATGATGCCGATTCATGATTTCAACTGGCTAAGAATAGTTCCGACACCCGACTCATACACGTTCATTAATATGGGACAGATGGATATCAAATTTCAATATTGAAACAATATTAGATAGAGAGCAAGGTTTTTACAAATCTGGGGACTATTTAAAACCAATTGCTAGTCTAAAAGAAATCATAGCTTTAGCTGGTGGTAACTTGTGGAATAAACACCGGCTGGAATGCGGTTTTAACCAATCAGCGTCTGTCACGTTCTGACCTTAGTTCCTTTGTTATGTCTTTATTTTAGTTTGGTCAGGGCGTGAGTTGGGGTGCCGAGAGACTGGCAGGCTTGTTTTTTCTATGTTTTGTTCTGTTGTTCTATTTCTTTTGTTTGGCCTAGTATGGTTCTCAATCAGAGGCAGGTGTCAGTCGTTGTCTCTGATTGGGAGCCATATTTAGGTACGTAGCCTGTTTTTCATTGTGTTTTGTGGGTGATTATTTTCTGTTCTGTGTTTTTGTTTCACCGTACAGGAGTGTACGTTTGTCGTTTTATTGTTTTTGTTCAGTGTTCATTATTTCGTATTAAAACAGTATGGACACTTA
This sequence comes from Salvelinus fontinalis, assembly GCF_029448725.1. Taxonomy (NCBI): domain Eukaryota; kingdom Metazoa; phylum Chordata; class Actinopteri; order Salmoniformes; family Salmonidae; genus Salvelinus; species Salvelinus fontinalis. The sequence continues at coordinate 5,181,672 of NC_074706.1, read as the reverse complement.
CCACGCATTGGTCCCCCTCTTCTTCCAACCACGACAAGCGTTACAGCGTCCAGGATTAGACCCACCTGTTGTATAAACCCTGGCAGATTAATCTATTCTAACACACAATGAATTGCATTCTCCATTGTTTAAGTTTGTGAAGGATTGGGGAGTGACAGTTAAGTGTTGTGACAGAACAGTACTGCCCATTTGCTGGTCGGATGCCAGTATCTTCTCAACAGTTTGGTGGTTGCCTTTAGGATATGAGTAATCTGCCGTATAGACTGTGCCAGTACCCAGTCTTACCATCGGAGTCCATCAGTCTCTGGGTTGGAGGGAGTAATGCAGACTAAACCCTGTTATATCCAGTGGTTTCCTGTGTTAAGGGATCAAAGGGTAGGAAATGGGCATGGCGTGCACAGCCAATCCTACAACGGGCAGAGCTACACAGCTGACCTGGGTTCAAATATTATTTGAAATCTTTCAAATACTTTAGCCAAGCTCGATTGAGCTTACCTGTTGCAATGGAACTAATTGTGCATGCACACCCTGCCCACCTGTCACTCCAGGAAGGCTAAAACAAATGCTGAAACTATTTGAAAGATTCTAAATAGTGTTTGAACCCAGGTCTGCTACACAGTACCACAGTCATGCAGATGTGGGTTGTTGACCATAGATTTCGTGCTGCTGTTTTAATCGTGTTCTTATTGTTGGGTGTTTCCTTCCAGAAGCCTGCCAGTGGTCTGTTGGGGTCGCCTGGTTGTTTCAGATTGATGGAGAAGTGCATTGAACTTGACCTGTCCCACTCTAGTATTTCGAGACAATTCAAGACTTGAAGAATGTTGAAATGTTGAGGCCAGTTTTTGTTGTTTATAGGAATTTGTGTGACACTGTGGAGGAAAACACAGTGTCATGTGGGGAAGAGAGAGAACTGTGGAAACACGCACATTTAAACACATTCAAAAACCTCAGTTTTCCCCACATCCTGAGAGGAAGTTAAGGACAGTGCCATTTGGCAAGACAAAAGAAGAAGCAAAGAGATGAAGAATAGATATTATAAGATCATCAGACCATTTCCTGGATTTATGAGAACAAAACAGAGCCGCAGTCTCACCACTGTACTCACATAGCAAGCTCAAACTGGCACGAGGAAACCTAGTTCACATCAACTTAAACAACTTTGTGACCTCAATTACATATGGAGGAGTTCTGGGCTGTGATAACGGGGTTAGTTGCCATTTTGCAGCATGCTGCATCATGTCATGACTCATGCTCGTGTAAATCTCACAAAGATATGTACGTATGACATTCAACTTGTTCAGCCCTGGAGGCGATCCTTCACACACACGCATGCCAACACACACACACACACACACACGATCCTGGAGGCTATGCTCCTCTCCTAGTTTACAATTGGATATAGCAAGAGCAACTTGACGATTGAGCTTTTTAGTTGTGTAAATAGCATTTATGTATATCCACACAGTGTCATGACTCAATAATATACAGTCTGGTTCAGTCAGTAATGACTCAGACAACCAGATGTCTCCTGGCGGGTGGTTTAGATCATCTGACGATGGTTGGTTCACATGGAACAAACTCCAGACATACAGAGAGCGAGAGAGAGAAAGAGAGTGAGAGAGACGGAGACCGAGACCGAGAGACAGAGCTAGAGAAAGAAAGGCAGAGAAAGGCGGAGAAAGAGAGAGAGAGAGCACAGAAACTGTCTTCCTCGCAGAACCACGTGTTGAGGAAGTCCTCATCGTTTCCTGTGGTTGTTTACACCAACATGTCCTGAGGGAACAGAGCACGTCTGCTATGCAAGCGAGGACAAATATGATGTTTTAGCTATCCAAACGTGTTTTGATCACATGACATTGTGAAAAGAAGACAGAGGCTTACTTTAGTGAAGTTGTGATGGATCGACTAAGGTTTCAGCATCCCAAATGGTGCCCTATTCCATATGTTGTACACTACTTCTACAGTCTACGTGACTAAGGAAAAGGGCCATGTTCAAAACCTAGTACATTATATAGGGAATAGGGTGCCATTTGGGATGTAACCTAACTATTTCTACAGGGCTACGTGACTGAGTAAATGGTCCCCCAGGGAACTAGTGAATTGTGGCTTGGGAAAGTGAAATATACAGTATATACTAGAGTCTAAAGAGAGCCTAAATGACACTCCCTTTACAGCGGAAGTCATCCATTTTTGGATGGATGGTCAGTCCTTGGGTCAGTCCTTCGGTCAGTCCTTGGGTCAGTCCTTCGGTCAGTCTTTGGGTCAGTCTTTGGGTCAGTCCTTGGGTCAGTCTTTGGGTCAGTCCTTGGGTCAGTCTTTGGGTCAGTCTTTGGGTTAGTCCTTGCATCCATAGCTGTGTTGTTCTTTTGAATCCAGGATAGCTCCTTTAACCACAGAGCATACTAGCCCCAACAGTTATGTCAGCTTTCTAAGCACGACATGCCAGACGAAGAGAAAAACTGTGTGGGAACTTGTGAAGATATGCAACACAGTTTAGATGAGAGATTAAAATGTATATATTGCTGGAAATCAAAATATACATGTTATAAAACTTGTCTATTTAGCCATTGAACTACTGTTCCTCACGTTATAACATTTCCCACTGGGGTCATCGGAAAAGAAATACATCATGAGAAGCGTAACAGGAAATGACTCTTCTGTTAATGTGGATTGGTAGGTGGCTTCTAATGTCCAGTATTAAAGTACAAGAGAGTGGCTGAGAACATGCTATTGTGTACAGGGAAGAAAAACTATGAATGTGACTGTGAAATATTTCTGCATAACATACTTTTTTATGTCAATCAATGATTTCGATTTGTGCATCAGTTTGAGTTAAGCATCTCCAGCCAGGATTCAGGTAACATCGGTTAAGTGATGTATTTATACAACCTGGGCAGCCTCTTCTATTACATAGGAATATTAAACCGAATTATATTATATTCATAATGAGTTAACAATATCAACAAATCTCCTGACTGACTCCAAGCTTTCATATAATACAGTTAAATAATATGAAATGACGCATGTCGCCAAATTCAAACCCTTATTCAATACAACGTGTAACATTGTCTGGGAGATGTATGTTTTAATTGTACATGGTCCCTGTCAAATAAACGTCATAAAATAAAAAACGATGTGTCATATGAACCCGTAGCTGTTGAATATCAACCCGTGGCTTAAAGCTGGAATCTTTAATGGTGAAACAGCCGTGTCCATTTGGGATATTACAACAACAAAGAAGTTACTGCAAACAACAAACACCGTTTTTTTCCCAGCAGACATCACTGCATGCACGATAGAACAGCACAATATGCACAGCTTTTTTTTGCTACCAACGCTCCTCAGCTGCTACGGAAAATGTAGTGTCATTCATTACCACCCAACATGCTGTTCGGGTTCACTGAGGTCATCATCCATGGAACAGCATGAGAGAGGGGACGTCCTGCTGTTAGCGACCCTCTGAGGAGAGTAGATTACATGCACCAGTATAGAGGATCACCCCACAGCCATACCTCCACCTGGAAGCATAGCCCCAGTAGCCTTGCTAATGATCCAGCCCCTTGCTGGCTCCATGGTCAAATGGGGAGTCATTAAAAGTGCTAATAACCTGGGGGATAGTCCTCAAGCACCATGACATCAGGATTCTGTTAGTGCCTAAGGCCCTTGTTTGTCAAATCTTGTCGACGCATTTCTTCTAACAGTTTATACAACCGTGTAGAAAAAGCCCTTGGTACGTGCGGTTCAATTTGCTCATCTACCTTTTTGCTTTCATTGATGGGTGATGTCACAAATCCCAATGTAACAATCTGATTGATGCCAAACAACACCTTTAAAATAACGTAGCCTACTGTACAGCGTGCTTATAATTATTCAAGTTTTTTCAATGCCAGTGTCAACTCCACCATGTGTTACGAGTTAAGTGCCTACACTCAGATTAGCATCAGAGTAGCCTACATACCAGCCCACTGCTGCATAGAGGATAGTGTTTAGGTTGGACACTGTCCAGTCCAGTACAAGTATCCTGGCTTTACCAGTGGCTGAACTGAACAGACATTTTAACAAACCACAAAACCACTGTAAATATCGACAAATATGCATGTAAAAGGAAAATATACTGTTCTGTAGACATTTACTGGTCCCTATGGTAGTTTTGATTCAACATGAAACCGTTGATCTGTCTGCGAGGCAGTATAAAGTTCTATATAAAGTGATCAACAGCTAGACATAGAGGTCAACTGGATTCATATACCTTGTATTTATAGTCAGAGTGTGTCAGAGGGCACTGATCTGAACAACCAATGAGAAATGGCTCTATGACAGAATTATGCAATTGCCTTGTCTTGGGCTGTCTGTGTGGACGGCTGCTGGTGTGTGATTTAGTCTGGTACCTATTTCCCAATATTGTGCACTACTTTTGATGAGGAACCATAGGGCTCTGGTCTAAAGTAATGCACTGCAGTGCTATTTTGGACCCACCTTTGTCTTGGGCAGTCTGTCTGGACGAGTGGACGGCTGCCGGTGTGTGATTTGACAAGTCCTAGACTGTTCTCTCTGCTACCGCATGGCAAGCGGTGCCGATGCACCAAGTTTGGAACCAACAGGACCCTGAACAGCTTCTATCCCCAAGCCATAAGACTGCTAAATAGTTAGTCTGTGTAGCTATTGGTTAACTATTTAAGAATCTGCCTTAACCCTTTTTGCACTCTATTCCAGTTATATGTACATGTCTACCTCAATTACCTCGTACCCCTGCACATTTTTTACCAATACATTTTAGTCATTTAGCAGATGCTCTTATCCAGAGCGACTTACAGTAGAGTGCATACATTTTATTACATTTTTACATACTGAGACAAGGATATCCCTACCAGCCAAACCCTCCCTAACCCGGACGACGCTATGCCAATTGTGCGTCGCCCCGCGGACCTCCCGGTTGCGGCCGGCTGCGACAGAGCCTGGGCGTGAACCCAGAGACTCTGGTGGCGCAGCTAGCACTGCGATGCAGTGCCCTAGACCACTGCGCCACCCGGGAGACATATCAACTGGTACTGGTACCCCGTGTATAGAGCAAGGTTATCGTTACTCATTGTGTATCTATTATTACTTTAATTATTACGGGTTATACTTTTCTATTATTTCTCTATGTTCTTTCTCTCTGCATTGTTGGGAAGGGCCCGTAAGTAAACATTTCACTGTTAGTCTACACCTGTTGTTTACGAAGCATGTGACGAATAAAACGTGATTTGATTTTAGAGTGATGTTTTACTGAGGAATGATCAGGCCTATTCTACTTCCTGTGTGTGTTGTTGAAAGGGGCTCCACCGTCATCTTTCACCCCGAGAAATGTGGTTCTGCTGGGAACCTCGGAACTCAATACTAGCTCAGGGAATTTAAAAAAAAAGGGAGCTCCCTGGGAAATGTACTTCTCCTGGCGGATGACATTTCCTAAAAAAGCCCTACATTGTCAATCTGCACTGTAACATAGTCTGAACCGATGATAATGACAAAGTGTTGTTTTAGGACCAGACAGAGAATGGCCACTTACTGCAACTTGATACTCTAATAATATGTTCCATCTACTTACAAGGTGCATGAACACCATGGTAACCAGAGTAGGAGGTGGCCTGTAGTGTTTAGGTAAGGAAGAGTAGCCTGCGCCTAAGTCTTTTAAAATGAAAGAGTACAAGAGGACTTGTCTCTAGTATCTATTTTGCGCTTATTCTCCACACCCCTTATGGTGTTTCAGACGGCCCCCTTTCTTTGTCGACCTAATTCATTGACGGAGAGGGTCTCTTCAGAGGCGTCTTATCACATTCTCTTTGGAGTAGTGTGCCCGGTATGACTGTATTCCTCCGTCCCCATAACAATGGTACAATGAGGAGTAGACAACAACAAGAAGTTCTGTCATCACAAAGACCTCTCAGACCAAATCCTGTTACGGGTCTGATGCAAAGCATAGGAACTACAGCCAGTCAGTGTGTCCTTAAATAATAAATAAAGGGCCTGTTATTCAGGAAACAAGCCTAGACCTCCAGCCTCTTTGAAATGGGAGACCACCTATGGAGGAGCCCGGAGGAACCTTTCCATGCATAGCCTTGGTTACTCGGGCCTCTGGGGCGAGGCACAGGACCTAAATTACTGTGTACCCAATGTCCGACCGAGGCCCAAATCCCAATTTCTCTGCTTTGTTTTTCTAAGGGGTTGATTTTTCCGAGGTCTCAGTGAGAACATGCGGTCCCATGAAACACATCCAAGAAAAACAGCGGACCCTGACCTGTGGGGATTGCCCCAGCTAGGTTTCCAAATCCTCAGAGGAGATCTCATGGGATGGACCCGAGAGCCAGGATGATTTAATTACACAAAGACAACATCACGTGTCACCAGGGGTTACGGGCAGTCGCCTTTATGGGGCTAGAGGGCCAGGGGAGAGGGGGTGAATGTTCACAGCTGATGTACCCATACTTTGCTTACCTGGCCCCATGGCCTGGGTTGATTGGCTCGATGTAACCAGCTACATTGACACACATGACGGTATTGCTTTCATCTGTCCCCTAATTACAGTACTGAAGGGGTGTGCTGCACCAGGGGAGGGAAAGACGGGAATTGCAGGAGGAATGGACTTGGACAAAGAGAGAGTGTATGTTTTTGTGTGTGTGTCCATGCCTTTGTGTGTGTGTGTGTGTCTCATGTGGACGTCCACCCATCCCACTGGTGTGTGTTTACAGGACACGGTGTTGTTTTCCAGGAACAGAAGGGTCCAGATGAGATCAGAGCTGATTTTGATCTGGATAAAAGCTCCTCTCTTCACGAGGCCTGTGTTCCCTCAGCTCTGAGTACCCATAGCTCAGAGGCAAATGTGGCTTCAGTTCCTATGTATGTGAAGAGTCGATGACAATGTGTCTGAGATCAACCAACAAGCTCACCCTTCATCTTATGAGTAAGAGCCTTTGTCGGCTTCATGGGATATGTTTCAAATGTAATCCTTTAGCTATGACATCACATATTTAACCCTCATGCATTTCATCTTGTATTATTCCAATGTTGTGCAATATTCTGGTTCAGAAACCAAAAGTATTACCTAAGTAGGAGCTTCTGGGAACTTAACATACAGCGATTGTACAAAACATTAAGATCACCTTCCTAATATTGTGTCACGGTTGTGTCAAGCTGTCTGGATGTCCTTTAGGTGGTGGACCATTCTTGATACACACGGGGAAACTGTAGAGTGTGAAAACTACAGCAGCGTTGCAGTTCTTGACACAAACCGGTGCTCCTACCATTTGGCATTTGGTATTTTGTTAGGATCCCCATTAGCTGTTGCAAAGCAGCAGATACTCTTCCTGGAGTCCTCACAAAACATAAAACATGACATAATACAGAACATTAATAGACAAGAACAGCGCAAGGAGAGAATGACATCAATAAAAAATAAATGCCTACATATCAATACCAAATCATACACACAAACTTTCTAGGTCAAATAGGGGAGAGGCGTTATGCTGTGAGGTGTTGCTTTATCTGTTTTTTGAAACCAGGTTTGCTGTTCATTTGAGCAATATGAGATGGAAGGGAGTTCCATGCAACAATGGCTCTATATAATACTGTTCACTGTCTTGAATTTGGGGACTGTGAAAAGACCCCTGGTGGCATGTCTGGTGGGATAAGAGTGTGTGTCAGAGCTGTGTGTAACTTGACAATGCAAACAATTTGGAATTTTCAACATATTAATGTTTCTTATAAAAAGAAGTGATGCAGTTAGTCTCTCCTCAACTCTTAGCCAGAGAGCCTGGCATGCATAGCATTTACAGTGCATTCGGAAAGTATTCAGACCCCTTGACTTTATCCACGTTTTGTTACGTTACAGCTGTCACGTTCTGACCTTAGTTCTTTTGTTTTTTCTTTGTTTTAGTGTGGTCAGGGCATGAGTTGGGTGGGTTATCTATGTTCGTTTTTCTATGTTCGTTTTTGCGTTGGCCTGGTATGATTCTCAATCAGAGGCAGGTGTCGTTAGTTGTCTCTGATTGAGAATCATACTTAGGTAGCCTTTTTCCACCTGTGTTTCGTGGGTGTTTATTTTCTGTGTCTGTGTGTTCCACACGGAACTGTTTCGGTTGGTTATTTCACGTGTCGTTTATTGTTTTGATCCTGTGTTCGATTGTTTTATTAAAGAGCATGAACACGTACCACGCTGCGCATTGGTCCTCCGATCCTTCCTACTACTCCTCGTCTGAGGAGGAGGAAGACAGCCGTAACAACAGTCTTATTCTAAAATGTATTCAAATGTTTTTTTCCCCTCATCAATCTACACACAACACCCCATAATGACAAAGCAAAAACAAGTTTTTATATATTTTTCTGCAAGTTTATAAAAAAAATAACAAAACTGAAATCACATTTACATAAGTATTCAGAGACTTTACTCAGTACTTTGTTGAAACACCTTAGACAGAAATTACAGCCTCGAGTCTTCTTGGGTAGGACGCTACAAGTTTGGTATGATGGTAGGTCATATGATTGAGTGTAGTCTGGCCCAGGAGTGTGAAGGTGAACGGAAAGGCTCTGGAGCAACGAACCGCCCTTGCCGTCTCTGCCTGGCCGGTTCCCCTCTCTCCACTGGGATTCTCTGCCTCTAACTCTATTACAGGGGCTGAGTCACTGACTTACTGGTGCTCTTCCATGCCGTCCCTAGGAGGGGTGCGTCACTTGAGTGGGTTGAGTCGCTGACGTGATCTTCCTGTCCGGGTTGGCACCCCCCTTGGGTCGTGCCGTGGCGGAGATCTTTGTGGGCTATACTTGGCCTTGTCTCAGGATTGTAAGTTGGTGGTTGAAGATATCCCTCTAGTGGTGTGGGTGCTGTGCTTTGGCAAAGTGGGTGGGGTTATATCCTGCCTGTTTGGCCCTGTCTGGGGGTATCATCGGATGGGGCCACAGTGTCTCCTGACCCCTCCTGTCTCAGCCTCCAGTATTTATGATGCAGTAGTTTATGTGTTGGGGGGCTAGGGTCAGTCTGTTATATCTGGAGTATTTCTCCTGTCTTATCCGGTGTCCTGTGTGAATTTAAGTATGCTCTCTCTAATTCTCTCTTTCTCTCTTTCTCTCTCTCAGAGGACCTGAGCCCTAGGACCATGCCTCAGGACTACCTGGCATGATGACTCCCCAGTCCACCTGGCCGTGCTGCTGCTCCAGTTTCAACTGTTCTGCCTGCGGCTAAGGAACCCTGACCTGTTCACCGGACGTGCTACCTGTCCCAGACCTGCTGTTTTCAACTCTCTAGAGACAGCAGGAAAGGTTGAGATACTCTCAATGATTGGCTATGAAAAGCCAACTGACATTTACTCCTGAGGTGCTGACTTGTTGCACCCTCGACAACTACTGTGATTACTATTATTTGACCACGCTGGTCATTTATGAACATTTGAACATCTTGGCCATGTTCTGTTATAATCTCCACCCGGCACAGCCAGAAGAGGACTGGCCAGCCCTCATAGCCTGGTTCCTCTCTAGGATTCTTCCTAGGTTTTGGACTTTCTAGGGAGTTTTTCCTAGCCACCGTGCTTCTACACCTGCATTGCTTGCTGTTTGGGGTTTTAGGCTGGGTTTCTGTACAGCACTTTGATATATCAGCTGATGTAAGAAGGGCTATATAAATACATTTGATTTGATTTGGTTTGGTACACCTGTATTTGGGGAATTTCTCCCATTCTTCTCTGCAGATTCTCTAAAGCTCTGTCAGGTTGGATGGGGAGCGTCGATGCACAGCTATTTTCAGGCATCTCCAGAGATGTTCGATCGGGTTCAAGTCCGGACTCTGGCTGGGCCACTCAAGGACATTCAGAGACTTGTCCTGAAGCCATTCCTGCATTGTCTTGGCTCAGTGCTAAGGGTCGTTGTGCTGTTGGAAGGTGAACCTTTTCCCCAGTCTGAGGTCCTGAGCACTCTTGAGCAGGTTTTTGTCAAGGATCTGTCCATACTTTGCTCCGTTAATCTTTCCCTCGATCCTGACTAGTCTCACAGTCCCTGCCGCTGAAAAACATCCCCACAGCATGATGCTGCCACCATCATGCTCACCGTAGGGATGATGCCAGGTTTCCTCCAGACGTGACACTTGGCATTCAGGCCAAAGAGTTCAATCTTGGTTTCATCAGACCAGAGAATCTTGTTTCTCATAGTCTGAGAGTCCTTTAGGTGCCTTTTGGCAAACTCCAAGCGGGCTGTCATGTGCCTTTTACTGAGGTCTGGCTTCCATCTGGCCACTCTACCATAAAGGCCTGATTGGTGGAGTGCTGCAGAGACGGTTGTCCTTCTGGAAGTTTCTCCCATCTCCACAGAGGAACTCTAGAGCTCTGTCAGAGTGACAATCGGGTTCTTGGTCACCTCCCTGACCAAGGCCCTTCTCCCCCGATTGCTCAGTTCGGCCGGGCGGCCAGCTCTAGGAAGAGTATTGGTGGTTCCAAACTTCTTCCATTTAAGAATGATGGAGGCCACTGTGTTCCTGGGACCTTCAATGGTGCAGAAATGTTTGGTACTCTTCCTGAGATCTGTGCCTCGACACAATCCTGTCTCGGAGCTCTATGGACAATTCCTTCTCCAAATCATGTACAATCAATTTAATTCTACCACAGGTTGTCTCTAATCAAGTTTTAGGAATATCTCAAGGATGATCAATGGAAACAGGATGCACCTGAGCAAATTTCAAGTCTCATAGCAAAGGTTCTGAATATTTATGTAAATAAGGTATTTCTGATATTATATTTAATCCATTTGCAAAAATTTCTAAAAACCTGTTTTTGCTTTGTCGTTATGGGCTATTGTGTGCAAATTGATGACGATTTTTATTTATTTAAACAATTTTAGAATAAGGCTGTAAAGTAACAATATGTGGAAAAAGTCAGGGGTCTGAATACTTTCCGAATGCACTCTATATCAGCCCTTTGATTACAATGAAGAGCAAAACGTGCCGCTCTGTTCTTGGCCAGCTGCACGACTGGTCAATAATCAAGTTAAGACAAAACTAGATCCTGCAGGACTAGTGGTGTCAATGTGCTGTCAAAAAAGCAGAGCATCTCTTTATTACGGACAGACCTCTCCCCATCTTTACAACCATTGAATCTATATGTTTTGATCATCATAGTTTACAATCAAAGGTAATGCCAAGTCATTTAGTCTCCTCAACTTGTTCAACAGCCACCCCATTCATTACCAGATTCAGCTGAGGTCTAGAATTTAGGGAATGATTTGTACCAAATACAATGCTCTTAGTTTTAGAGATGTTCAGAACCAGTTTATTACTGGCCACCCATTCCAAAACAGATTGCAACTGTTTGTTAAGGGTTTAAGTGACTTCATTAGCTGTGTTTGCTGATGTGTATATGGTTGAATCATCAGCATACAGGGACACACATGCTTTGTTTAATGCCAGTGGCAGGTCATTGGTAAAAATAGAAAAGAGTAGAGGGCCTAGAGAGCTGCCCTGCGCTACAACACACTTTACATATTTGACATTAGAGAAGCTTCCATAAAGGAAAACCCTTTGAGTTATATTAGATAGACAGCTCTGAATCCATAATATGGCAGAGGTTGAAAGCCATAACCCATTGTTTTTACCCTGTTCAAAGGCACTTAAATCTTTTGTCTTTCCCATTCACCCTCTGAATGGCACACATACACAATCCATGTCTCAATTATCTCAAGGCTTAACAATCCTTCTTTAACCTGTCTCCTCCTCTTCATCAACACTGATTTGAAGTGGATTTAATAAGTGACATCACTAAGGGATTATAGCTTTCACCTGGATTCACCATGTCAGTCTGTCATGAAACGAGTTCTTAAGGTTTTGTGCACTCAGTGTCATTTAATGTTTGGAAAACTTGTGTCCCGTAAACAAATCATACACTTAACCCTAAACCTAATCCTAACTCCTAACCTTAACCCTAGCCCTAACCCTTAACAAGCCCTGGAAAGAAAATCACTTCTAACACTTAAAACATTTCTGCGACGAAATTACATAAACTATTATTGCACTGTTTAAAAATGATGAATGTGTTCTTAATGTTTGGAAAGGGTAAATTATTGGCACTTCATTCTGTCCATCCAGGACAGCCATTTGTTATTATCTTACAGAAAAGCAACATGTCTTCCAAAACATTATTCGCATCATTCTATATTTTCACTTCTGTGTTCTAGCCAATAGTCTCAAAGACAGAATCACTCACTGCACTCATTGCACTTTCCAATATTTAATGTATATCTGCATGTCAGAATGTTTTGGTTGTAACTTCATTAATGATGATTAATCCCTGAACAATGTTCCAGTTGTTTGTGTTGGATGATATTCAACATGGACGCCAGAACGCTGCTCTTATCCAAATCAACGCTTTCACTTGAGTCCCTTTAGTCAGCCGTACTGCTGTCTAACAGTCTTCTATGTCATCATCTGTCTTGGTTTGTGACCTCTTTGTATATCATGGCAGTCGAATAAATCTGTACGTTTACTATCTTAGCGTCCAAGCATTAGACATTATAATTCACTTAGCTACATCTGGACAACTTTTCTTTCTGTTCATGTTTTGGCGTATAGCTGAATAATTTGGCTGTAAAATTGATGTAAAATGCCCAACTCTTTTTTTTAACAAGAGCCCCCTGTTGCTTGTTTGCAATTACAAGGGTCACGCCGTGTTTCCTGTTAGAAAGGTTTGGCTTGATGAAAGGAGTAATGGAAGTCAAATGTAATTGAGGGAAAACATCAAATACTTAGTAAAAGTTCCCTTTTAGATGTTCATAATGTAGTTGTATGAACTTCATGAGGGTTTAGGATAATGGAAATGGGGGCTATAGGAGCAGTTATCGGGGAGTAGTGAAACAAGATAGATTACACACCCATCAAAGACCCATTATTTATGACTTTATGTCCAAATCTCGTAAACAGAGATGTTAGAGGGAAGCGTTAGCACACAGATAATGTTAAACCACACAGTTTACACACTAACGTCCTCGGTGTAAATTATTCATATTGCTGCCGTAGTTTGTTATCTTGGCTTTAAAGTGGGGATTGACCCTGACTGAGCTCTATATCTCTCTGTACATACCTTTAGCATGACCTCTGTCTTGTCTGGCCAGTGTGTGTGTGTGTGTGTGTGTGTGTGTGTGTGTGTGTGTGTGTGTGTGTGTGTGTGTGTGTGTGTGTGTGTGTGTGTGTGTGTGTGTGTGTGTGTGTGTGTGTGTGTGTGTGTGTGTGTGTGTGTGTGTGTGTGTGCTTGTATTACTATCCTTTTAAAAAATTATCTTACTATCCTTGTGGGTACTGGAAATCCCCCAAAGTCCCAACAAGGATAGTAAAATAAGGAAAATTGTAAGGTCCCCACGAGGACAAAGGATATTTTGGCTCATGGGTTAGGGTTAGGATTAGGGTTAGGGTTAGGGTTAGGGTTAGGGTTAGGTTTAAGGTTAGAAATTAAGGTTAGGTTTAGGGTTAGGAGTTAAGGTTAGGCTTTGAGTTAGGGTTAGGGAAAATAGGAATTTGAATGGAAATACATTTTAGGCTTAACAGACCAAAACTGATATAGCTCCAAAAGGCGGTTTATTATTATTATTTTTTACAACTCATTTCATCTCTTATCGTTTTTTATCTTAATGCCTTGATGCCTTTTGTTTTCTTTTTCAGTTAATAGTGTATGATCACGAACATGTGACCTGGGCCGGCTTCAAAAGTACCCTTACCGTTCTACAGATGGTAACACTTAATCGGTAACAGAATAAAATGCTTGATGACTACGGTTGAAACTGTTCCCAGGGAGTGTGAACTTGGCAAGAAAGAGTCCCCCTGTCGTAGAAACAACATCTAACCATCAAATAGCACAAGGAAGTAAACCGTGCTTTAAAAGGGAGTAAGGAAAAATAAATATACATCTGAGGGAGCATTAAAGGTGTGAACTGAGTTATAAAGATAATATTGGACCTTTCTCTGATATTCTTTAATGAATCCTTAATCAAATCATTGGCTTCAAGTTAAACCATATTTGTATGGATTCATGCAAATATTCAGAGGATATGTTAACTGCTGTCATTGATGATTGAGTTTCAGCTTTATGTTGCTTATTTACCTTGCTTAGTAGGAGGTTCTAGTGTATAGGATTTCAGTGTATAGTGTATATATATATTCAGTGTATATACATCCTAAAACCCTAAATCCGTAAAATAATCCAAACGGTATAATTACAACACGCACACACCTCTCTAAAAAGGAGTGAGGGAAGGTTGGAAGGAGGAGACACCACCTGGAATCCATTATCTCTAGATGGTGGAAGCCCTCGCCCCTCGCCTCCCATCCTGACCCCTCGGAGGGGTACGTACGTAGGCAGGCTACCCATGAGGTCCCCACTCCATGAAGGCTAGCGTAAGCCATTGGCCACAGGGCTTGTACGTATGTCTCATCCAACGCACATGGAAAATGCTAACATTGCAATATATAGTAATTACTCAATATAACAGGCTATCAATTCAGCCATTTTGAAGATGGCAATGAATCACCCCTTTACGTGTTTCACTTGTGTCTGTAATTTATTAATGTATTATTATGAAAGACTGGTGAGCTGAGATTTGAGTTGGAGCACATTTTAAGTTGTTATCCATCTCTTCCAGCCTCATCAAATATGATCAGCTATATATGATGACCTCATAATGGAGAGTACAGAATAAGAACACTTCAGGGAATACTACAATCTAGCACAGTTGTCTTTGTGTTGACATCAGTGTTACAAAAGCAACATGGGAACATGAGTTGTCCTTACTGGCATATCTATTACAATGGAATGAGCACTGAGGAAATGGTCAAACATTTTAGACATTGAAAACTTTTAAAGTAATATCAATTCCTACCTTCTGTGGTTTCCTTTCTCTTTACCACTCTCACACACATTAACCTTATAGTCTTGTTGTGGTATGCAGTAACTGACTGATTGTCAGTTAGCTACTTTATTGTCCAACGGTGAGTGTTGCTACCTCTTAAATTCCCGTTCAGATTTCCATGACTTGACAGAGTGGCTGGAGACTAGCATGTGAAAAGCCTAACCTTTTGATCAGACGTTTCTTTAGTCCCTGGCTCCTGGCCTAGATGTGCAACGTTCTGAATGCATTTTGGGGCACAATGAATTCTTGGACTGTTATTAGTCTGAAAATGATAATGAAACACTTCAATTGTAACTATGACATACTCAAAGGCTTGGTTATATCATATTATTTTTAACAATGATTCAAAAGAAATTGTAATTTTCTGGGGTAGCCTAGAGATTGTATTTATATTGTTTTAACAGTTTAGACATTTTAAGATGAAATTGTACGTAACATATTGATGTTAGATCTTAGTTTGTATGTTTTTGGTCTTTATGGTCATTCACCACTTCCATACATCCAACACATTCTCGGGTTGTAGATGCTGTATGATGGACAAATCTCCACTAGATGTCATGGTTGCTTGCTTTTTAAAAATGTACCTTCATATATATCAAGAGAAATCAACCAACGTTACAGATTTCTGCTTGTTAAAAGAAGGAAACAGTAGGCAGCGAAAGATGGGAAGATGACTGCTAGAGAATGTCCTGACCTAAAGAGTCATTTTAACATCTCTGTTTATTTTAACATCTCTGTTTGGGTCAATCAATCAATCAATCAATCAATTTTATTTTATATAGCCCTTCGTACATCAGCTAATATCTCGAAGTGCTGTACAGAAACCCAGCCTAAAACCCCAAACAGCTAGTAATGCAGGTGTAGAAGCACGGTGGCTAGGAAAAACTCCCTAGAAAGGCCAAAACCTAGGAAGAAACCTAGAGAGGAACCAGGCTATGAGGGGTGGCCAGTCCTCTTCTGGCTGTGCCGGGTGGAGATTATAACAGAACTATGCCAAGATGTTCAAAAATGTTCATAAGTGACAAGCATGGTCAAATAATAATCATGAATAATTTTCAGTTGGCTTTTCATAGCTGATCATTAAGAGTTGAAAAACAACAGGTCTGGGACTGGTGGCGGTTCCATAACCGCAGGCAGAACAGCTGAAACTGGAATAGCAGCAAGGCCAGGCGGACTGGGGACAGCAAGGAGTCACCACGGGCGGCAGTCCCGATGCATGGTCCTAGGGCCCAGGTCCTCCGAGAGAAAGAAAGAGAGAAGGAGAAAATTAGAGAGAGACAAGATTTTCAAAATGTTCATAAATGACAAGCATGGTCAAATAATAATCAGGAATAAATCTCAGTTGGCTTTTCATAGCCGATCATTAAGAGTTGAAAACAGCAGGTCTGGGACAGGTAGGGGTTCCATAACCGCAGGCAGAAGAGTTGAAACTGGAATAGCAGCAAGGCCAGGCGGACTGGGGGCAGCAAGGAGTCACCACGGCCGGTAGTCCCGACGTATGGTCCTAGGGCTCAGGTCCTCCGAGAGAAAGAGAGAAGGAGAAAATTAGAGAGAGCCAAGATTTTCAAAATGTTCATAAATGACAAGCATGGTCAAATAATAATCAGGAATAAATCTCAGTTGGCTTTTCATAGCCGATCATTAAGAGTTGAAAACAGCAGGTCTGGGAGAGGTAGGGGTTTCGTAACCGCAGGCAGAACAGTTGAAACTGGAATAGCAGCAAGGCCGGGCGGACTGGGGACAGCAAGGTGTCAGCATGCCCGGTAGTCCTGACGTATGGTCCTAGGGCTCAGGTTCTCAGAGAGAAAGAGAGAACGAGAGAATTAGAGAGAGCATACTTAAATTCACACAGGACACTGGATAAGACAGGAGAAGTACTCCAGGTATAACCAACTGACCCTAGCCCCCCGACACATAAACTACTGCAGCATAAATACTGGAGGCTGAGACAGGAGCGGTCAGGAGACACTGTGGCCCCATCCGAAGAAACCCCCGGACAGGGCCAAACAGGAAGGATATAACCCCACCCACTCTGCCAAAGCACAGCCCCCACACCACTAGAGGGATATCCCCAACCACCAACTTACAATCCTGAGACAAGGCCGAGTATAGCCCACAAAGATCTCCACCACAGCACAACCAAGCGGGGGCGCCAACCCAGACAGGAAGTTCACGTCAGTAACTCAACCCACTCAAAGTGACGCACCCCTCCTAGGGACGGCATGAAAGAGCACCAGCAAGCCAGTGACTCAGCCCCAGTAACAGGGTTAGAGGCAGAGAATCCCAGTGGAGAGAGGGGAACCGGCCCGGCAGAGACAGCAAGGGCGGTTCGTTGCTCCAGAGCCTTTCCGTTCACCTTCACACTCCTGGGCCAGACTACACTCAATCATATGACCTACTGAAGAGATAAGTCTTCAGTAAAGACTTAAAGGTTGAGACCGAGTCTGCGTCTCTCACATGGGTAGGCAGACTGTTCCATAAAAATGGAGATCTATAGGAGAAAGCCCTGCCTCCCGCTGTTTGCTTAGAAATTTTAGGGACAATTAGGAGGCCTGCGTCTTGTGACCGTAGCGTACGTATTGGTATGTACGGCAGGACCAACTTGGAAAGATAGGTAGGAGCAAGCCCATGTAACGCTTTATAGGTTAACAGTAAAACCTTGAAATCAGCCCTTGCCTTAACAGGAAGCCAGTGTAGGGAAGCTAGCACTGGAGTAATATGATCAAATTTCTTGGTTCTAGTCAGGATTCTAGCAGCCGTATTTAGCACTAACTGAAGTTTATTTAGTGCTTTATCCGGGTAGCCGGAAAGTAGAGCATTGCAGTAGTCTAACCTAGAAGTAAAAAATGCATGGATTAATTTTTCTGCATCATTTTTGGACAGAAAATTTCTGATTTTTGCAATGTTACGTAGATGGAAAAAAGCTGTCCTTGAAACAGTCTTGATATGTTCGTCAAAAGAGAGATCAAGGTCAAGAGTACCGCCGAGGTCCTTCACAGTTTTATTTGAGACGACTTTACAACCATCAAGATGAATTGTCAGATTTAACAGAAGATCTCTTTGTTTCTTGGGACCTAGAACAAGCATCTCTGTTTTGTCCGAGTTTAAAAGTAGAAAGTTTTCAGCCATCCACTTCCTTATGTCTGAAACACAGGCTTCTAGCGAGGGCAATTTTGGGGCTTCACCATGTTTCATTGAAATGTACAGCTGTGTGTCATCCGCATAGCAGTGAAAGTTAACATTATGTTTTCGAATAACATCCCCAAGAGGTAAAATATATAGTGAAAACAATAGTGGTCCTAAAACGGAACCTTGAGGAACACCGAAATGTACAGTTGATTTGTCAGAGGACAGACCATTCACAGAGACAAACTGATATCTTTCCGACAGGTAAGATCTAAACCAGGCCAGAACTTGTCCGTGTAGACCAATTTGGGTTTCCAGTCTCTCCAAAAGAATGTGGTGATCGATGGTGTCAAAGGCAGCACTAAGGTCTAGTAGCACGAGGACAGATGCAGAGCCTCGGTCTGACGCCATTAAAAGGTCATTTACCACCTTCACAAGTGCAGTCTCAGTGCTATGATGGGGTCTAAAACCAGACTGAAGCATTTCGTATACATTGTTTGTCTTCAGAAAGGCAGTGAGTTGCTGCGCAACAGCTTTTTCTAAAATTTTTGAGAGGAATGGAAGATTCGATATAGGCCGATAGTTTTTTATATTTTCCGGGTCAAGGTTTGGCTTTTTCAAGAGAGGCTTTATCACTGCCACTTTTAGTGAGTTTGGTACACATCCGGTGGATAGAGAGCTGTTTATTATGTTCAACATAGGAGGGCCAAGCACAGGAAGCAGCTCCTTCAGCAGTTTAGTAGGAATAGGATCCAGTATGCAGCTTGAAGGTTTAGAGGCCATGATTATTTTCATCATTGTGTCAAGAGATATAGTACTAAAACACTTAAGTGTCTCTCCCGATACCAGGCCCTCGCAGAGCTGTGCAGATCCAGGACAGCTAAGCCCTGGAGGAATACGCAGATTCAAAGAGGAGTCCATAATTTGCTTTCTTATGGTCTTGATCTTTTCCTCAAAGAAGTTCATGAATTTATTACTGCTGAAGTGAAAGCCATCCTCTCTTGGGGAATGCTGCTTTTTAGTTAGCTTTGCAACAGTATCAAAAATAAATTTTGGATTGTTCTTATTTTCCTCGATTAAGTTGGAAAAGTAGGATGATCGAGCAGCAGTGAGGGCTCTTCGGTACTGCACGGTACTGTCTTTCCAAGCTAGTCGGAAGACTTCCAGTTTGGTGTGGCGCTATTTCCGTTCCAATTTCCTGGAAGCTTGCTTCAAAGCTCGGGTATTTTCTGTATACCAGGGAGCTAGTTTCTTATGACAAATGTTTTTCGTTTTTAGGGGTGCAACTGCATCTAGGGTATTGCGCAAGGTTAAATTGAGTTCCTCAGTTAAGTGGTTAACTGATTTTTGTCCTCTGACGTCCTTGGGTAGGCAGAAGGAGTCTGGAAGGGCATCAAGGAATTTTTGTGTTGTCTGAGAATTTATAGCACGACTTTTGATGCTCCTTGGTTGGGGTCTGAGCAGATTATTTGTTGCGATTGCAAACGTAATAAAATGGTGGTCCGATAGTCCAGGATTATGTGGAAAAACATTAAGATCTACAACATTTATTCCATGGGACAGAACTAGGTCCAGAGTATGACTGTGGCAGTGAGTAGGTCCAGAGACATGTTGGACAAAACCCACTGAGTCGATGATGGCTCCGAAAGACTTTTGGAGTGGGTCTGTGGACTTCTCCATGTGAATATTAAAATCACCAAAAATTAGAATATGATCTGCTATGACTACAAGGTCTGATAGGAATTCAGGAAACCCAGAGAGGAACGCTGTATATGGCCCAGTAGGCCTGTAAACAGTAGCTATAAAAAGTGATTGAGTAGGCTGCATAGATTTCATGACTAGAAGCTCAAAAGACGAAAACGCCATTTTTTTTTTTGTAAATTGAAATTTGCTATCGTAAATGTTAGCAACACCTCCGCCTTTGCGGGATGCACGGGGGATATGGTCACTAGTGTAACCAGGAGGTGAGGCCTCATTTAACACAGTAAATTCATCAGGCTTAAGCCATGTTTCAGTCAGGCCAATCACATCAAGATTATGATCAGTGATTAGTTCATTGACTATGACTGCCTTTGAAGTGAGGGATCTAACATTAAGTAACCCTATTTTGAGATGTGAGGTATCACGATCTCTTTCAATAATGGCAGGAATGGAGGAGGTCTTTATCCTAATAAGATTGCTAAGGCGAACACCGCCATGTTTAGTTTTGCCCAACCTAGGTCGAGGCACAGACACAGTCTCAATGGGTATGGCTGAGCTGACTACACTGA
Organism: Salvelinus fontinalis; assembly: GCF_029448725.1. Taxonomy (NCBI): domain Eukaryota; kingdom Metazoa; phylum Chordata; class Actinopteri; order Salmoniformes; family Salmonidae; genus Salvelinus; species Salvelinus fontinalis. Next base: position 5,161,372 of record NC_074706.1, on the reverse strand, counting down.
CTGTGCTATTGGCAGACTCCACTAAGCTGGCAGGTTGGCTAACAGCCTGCTGCCTGGCCTGCACCCTATTTCATTGTGGGGCTAAAGGAGTTAGAGCTGATGCAACGTGTACGGTGGTGATAAATGGTTTTCCTAATATTTTGCTTTACATACACATAGCACGTACCCTTTTGTAAATATTCTGTGGATAAGATCTACAGTTAAAATGTTTATCTGTCTTTTATCATTGCATTTGTTATGATGATAATCATAGATATTTTATGATGATGGTTTTATGGGGCTATTGGACTAGAAAGGAAAATATTGGAAACAGAACCTCAATAAGCTCAATTATTAAAAACATATTTACAAACACACAAACAATGAACAATCTGGATCCAAGAAAGAAAACAAAGAGGTCCAAATAAGTAAAACATTTTAAACATGCCACAGAATGGTTCATATGATGTTTCTGCTTCTAATTGTACTTTCTGGACGCTGTCGCAATACACAATCATCAATCATTTACAGTGGTGTATTGACCAATATCCTGTATTAACTAAGATAGCAAAATCAACCCATTACATTTTTAGTCACCCTCTGTGCAGTCAGAACAATTGGAGAGTATTACTCACTTTCCACTTTCCACTCTCTCTCCCTCTCCCCCACCTTTTCTCTCTCTTTCTCCTAACCCTTCTCTCTATCCCCACCCCCCCTCTCCAAACCAACCTCTCCACCCCCACTCGCCATCTTTCCAATTCAACACTCAAGTCAGAGAGACAGATGCCTCTCTCCGGAAACTTCTGAGGAGGTATATACGAAGTGGAAGTGATGAAAGCCACAAGAAGCCGGGTCCCACTGCAGCAAGGTCTCGGTTCTCGGCTCTTTGCTCTCGCCTGCCGGCGAGCACAAGCTCCCCTCGTTTAGAAGAAGCACTGTACATCCTGGAACCCGGGTTCCTCTTCTTTTTTAATTAAAACCCGTGTGGATTCGCCTCCCTCAGACCCCAGTAGAGAGAGAGGGGTTGTAGCGGGGAAAAACTTCCAAGTTGTTCCACTTGACAGGTATATTTAAGTTCACCCAGTTTGACCAGATGGATCATGTATTTTGTATAAGGCGTTATTATATGGTGGTGATGGATGGGTGGGAGGGACATATATATATCAAACAAGTGGAGGGAAGCATAGAGTGGGGAAAGAGAAAAGAGGGAACATGGGGAGAAGGTGGGGATGAGGGAGCAGTGATCAACAAGCACGGAGGAGGAGGAAACGGCGTGGAGATCCTTCTGGGTGATCTTCTTAGATCTTGTGAGAGGAGCATCGTCAAGAATTTATCCGCTAAGAGCGGCGGTCTCCGGTCTTTAGCTGGCGTTAGATAAGATAAGATGTTTGAAAGACTTAATTGTAAATATTAATAAACATAGCTAATTATGCTTAACTGAAAAATTGATTCGTGTGAACGTCTGTAGATGAATGACGGCGTCCCATAGAGATGATACCACTAATAGGTTGTATGATTCATTTATTGGTTCCTTACTCAACAGCATCAAAACATGGGACAAACAAACATGACATAGTCAACTGATCAAAACAGATGGACATGATGATGTTTTGAATAATTCTTTATATTGAACTGGTCTTTGGGAGGAAACGGTGTATGTTCACTCGTCATTTGAAAATATGTTCTTCATCCAAAATAGAACTTTTCAAAGAGTTGCGAACTCACTACATGAACAACAATTTGAGAAATTGAAAATAATGCATAGGCCTACGACACAATAAACTGAACGAAAATATCATGCAACATGTAAAGTGTTGGTCCCATGTTTCATGAGGGGAATTAAAAGATCCCAGAAATGTTCCACACGCACAAAAAACATATTTCTCTAAATTGTTTTGCTCAAATGTGTTTACATTGCTGTTAGTGAGCATTTCTTTACATTTGCCAATATAATCGATCCATCTGACAGGTTGGAAATAGATTAAACAGCATGAACATTTCACAGGTGCACCTTGCACTGGGGACAATAAAAGACCCCTCTAAAATGTGCAGTTTTGTCACACAATACAATGCCACAGATGTCTCAAGTTTTGAGGGAGCGTGTAATTGGCATGCTGACTACAAGAATGTCCATGAGAGCTGTTGCCATGGAATTGAATGTTCATTTCTCTACCAAATGCCACCTCTAACGTTGTTTTCGATAATTTAGCCGTACATCCAACTGGCCTCACAACCGCTGACCACGTGTAATCACGCCAGCCAAGGACCTCCACATCCAGCTTCTTCACCTGCGGGATCATCTGAGACCAGCCACCCGGACAACTGATGAAACTGTGGGTTTGTACAATTGAAGATTTTCTGCACAAACTGTCAGAAACCATCTCAGGGAAGCTCATCTGCGTGCTTGTTGTCCTCACCAGGGTCTTGACCTGACTGCAGTTTGGCGTCGTAACCGACTTCAGTGGGCAAATGCTCACCTTCAATGGACACTGGTGCGCTGGAGAAATGTGCTCTTCATGGATGAATCCCGGTTTCAACTGTACCGGGCAGATGTATGGGGTCATAACATGTACATTTGAGTCATTTAGCAGACGCTCTTATCCAGAGATACTTACAGTTAGTGCATTCATCTTAAGATAGCTGGGTGGGACAGCCACATATCACAGGCATAGAAAGTATATGTCTCCTTAATAACGTTGCTATCAGTAGAGTCAGAGCTAGAAGAGGGGGGGGGGGGTCAAGTGCAAGTGCTGTTTTGGGGGGGGGGGGGGGTCGAGGTGAGGAGGAGGATTATTTAAGATACTGTTTGAAGAGGTAGGGCTTCAGATGTCATGTGGGCGAGCAGTTTGCTGATGTCAGCGTTGTGAACAGAGTGCCCCATGGTGGCGGTGGGGTTATGGTATGGGCAGGCATAAGCTAAACAAAGAACACAATTGCATTTTATCGATGGTAATTTAAATGCAGAGATACCAATGACAGACATGTTACCCAATGAGCATGTTTGTGATGCTCTGGATCAAAGTGTACAACAGCGTTTTCCAGTTCCCGCCAACTTCGCACAGCCATTAAAGAGGATTGGGACTACATTCCACAGGTCACAATCAACAGACTGATCAACTCTATGCGAAGGAGATGTGTCACGCTGCATAAGGCAAATGGTGGTCACACCAGATACTGACTGGTTTTCTGATCCACGCCCCTACCTTTTTGTTTTAAGGTATCTGTGACCAACAGATGCATATCTGTATTCCCAGTCATGTGAAATCCATTGATTAGGGCTTAATTTATTAATTTCAATTTACTGATTTCCTTATATGAACTGCAACTCAGTAAAATCTTGAAATTGTGCATGTTGCATTTATATTTTAGTTCAGTGTACATAGTCCAAGTAGGGGAAGGAAGACATTTTGTTTAGACTAGAGCTTTAGCGTTAGCTCCCTCTAGTGAATTATTTTGGAATGGACAAGCTGGACACTTCATCAGGAATGAAAGAGGCTATTAGGATAGATAAGAAAACACCCAGGAACTTGATAACTGAATGCTGATTAGTCACATACTCTTAGTAACTTAATTTCACTGAGGATTTTAGCAAGAAATACATATTGTACATGTGACTCTATTACCGTGAAAGTAGGAGGATAGAGTATGTAGATATACTGTAACTAAGATAACTCCTTTGCAGCCCAAAGCACATTGAAAGGCCAGAGAACACTATTATTGGACTTATAGCACATATCAGTCTGTCCATTGCCCAGTAGCAGAAATCTGCCTTACTACAAGTCGGTTTCATCATCATGTTGGACTTATATAATCGGAACATTACACTCAAACCAATGAGGAAATGTTAATCATTGATGACATTCACTCTAAAACAGGTACATTTTTCTGATATGAAACATTGAATTATTATTAATTTTATCCAAGATAATTTTGCCTCAGCACACAAATGATACATCCAAGATATTCATAATCTACAGTGAAAGATCATTGTCTTGGATCTTCCTCTACAGTGCATGTATGCAAATTGTTTGCAAAGCTAGGCAACAGTTATGGAGTGTGCTGTACATGAATGATATAGCATTTCTCCAACCCATGATAAAGCCAGTGAGCAGTCATGATTTAAGAGCATCGGGCAGTTCTCTTTTGCCTCCGTGAATTAATAATCAATGAAAACGGCAAAGAGAAAAAGTGAAGCTTTCAAAAATCAATTAGGGCCGTGTTTCATGACCAGCATGCGTCAATCCTTGAACCCTCACCTGGGCGCCCTTGTATTTGTGTGTGTGTGTGCCCGTGTGTTGTGAGTGTCCATGTGCGCTGACGCTCCACTGCGGCAGCTATACTATTGTACCGGGACGATCTGATTTCCTGAATCACTCTACCGGTTGGTTGTACATCTAAATCAGCGTTGATCGCTGACAGAAAACAAGGCTAACTGGTGCGAAGGAAGAAGCGCTTTTTTGGGTTAGCGAGCAACCTACTAAATACCAGTTGTCTCCTCAAATCAGCGTGGCCAGGGCTGCATTATTGATGGGGCCTCCAGGGCCCCTGGCTCCTTAGATGGGGATGGGTCTGTCTGTCTCTCTGCCTGCCTGAGAGAGAGAGAGAGAGAGAGAGAGAGAGAGAGAGAGAGAGAGAGAGAGAGAGAGAGAGAGAGAGAGAGAGAGAGAGAGAGAGAGAGAGAGAGAGAGAGAGAGAGAGAGAGGGGTGGGGGGTTCTGGGAGGAAAGGTGGACTGAATCACGCCCGTCGAACCAGGACTCAAATGGTGTTCTGGCTTAGGTGGCTCTGTGTGTCTGGGAAGTTCTGAAGAGGAGCGAGGTTCTGTGTATGAACCAACCAGGCCTAGCAAGCCAGCTTGGGCCAGAACACAAACAGTAACACCTGGCCTTAAATTGAAAATGAATGGTAGCATGGTGTCCCTCTGGGGAGACAGAGGGAGCAGCTGGTCTTCAAGACACTGCTGGTCCAGGCTTCAAAACACACGCACAAACACACAGAGAGAGAGAGAGAGAGCGAGAGGGAGAGAGAGAGAGAGAGAGAGAGAGAGAGAGGGCCACTACATATTGACGCTTTAATAATTGAGGGCCACTTCAGGACTTCTTTAGGGTGACAGCCATGGACCCTCCCTCCCATTTGTTCACTGTCACAGAGACAAGGCACAACGGAATGAATGAATGGTAATTAATATGAGAGAGGAAAACTTGAAGGTGAGAAGAGAGCAGAAGGTAAGGGATGTGAGGAGCTGGTTTTCCTATATCCTGTGGGTGGAGCACATCCATCTCTTAGGAATAATGGCCAGTAATGATCAAAATGTATCTTTTAATCTTTTACTAAGGACTTTTTATGTATTAATCTGATTAATATCCTTCATATCATATATTAGAATAGCCGTTGCCATTTACAGTTGAAGTCAGAAGTTTACATACACCTTAGCCAAATACATTTAAACTCAATTTTCACAATTCCTGACATTTAATCCTCATAAAAATCTTTTAGGTCAGTTAGGATCACCACTTTATTTTAACGACATGAAATGTCAGAATAGAGAGAATGATTTATTTCTGATTTTATTTCTTTCATCACATTCCCAGTGGGTCAGAAGTGCACATACACTCAATTAGTATTTGGTAGCATTGCCTTTAAATTGTGTAGCTTGGGTCAAATGTTTCGGGTAGCCTTCCACAAGCTTCCCACAATAAGTTGGGTGAATTTTGGCCCATTCCTCCTGACACAGCTGGTGTAACTGAGTCAGGTTTGTAGGCCTCCTTGCTGTCACACGCTTTTCAGTTCTGCCCACAAATTTTCTATAGGATTGAGGTCAGGGCTTTGTAATGGCCACTCCAATACCTTGACTTTGTTGTCCTTAAGCCATTTTACCACAACATTGATAGTATGCTTGGGGTCATTGTCCATTTCGAAGACCCATTTGCGACCAAGCTTCAACTTCCTGACTGATGTTTTGAGGTGTTGCTTCAATATATCAACATAATTTTCCTACCTCATGCCATCTATTTTGTGAAGTGCACCAGTCCCTCCTGCAGCAAAGCACCCCACACATGATGCTGCCACCCCCGTGCTTCACAGTTGGGATGGTGTTCTGCGGCTTGCAAGCCTCCCCCTTTTTCCTCCAAGCATAATGATGGTCATTATGGCCAAACAGTTCTATTTTTGTTTCATCAGACCAGATGATGTTTCTCCAAAAAGTATGATCTTTGTCCCCATGTGCAGTTGCAAACCGTAGTCTGGCTTTTTTATGGCGGTTTTGGAGCAGTGGTTTCTTCCTTGCCGAGCGTCCTTTCAGGTTATGTCGAAATAGGACTCGTTTTACTGTGGATGTAGATACTTTTGTGCCTGTTTCCTCCAGCATCTTCACAAGGTCCTTTGCTGTTCTGGGATTGATTTGCACTTTTCACACCAAAGTACGTTCATCTCTAGGAGACAGAACGCGTCTCCTTCCTGAGCGGTATGACGGCTGCATGGTCCCATGGGGTTTATACTTGCGTGCTATTGTTTGTACAGATGAACGTGGTACCTTCAGGCGTTTGGAAATTGCTCCCAAGGATGAACCAGACTTATGGAGGTCTACAATTTTTTTCTGAGGTCTTGGCTGATTTCTTTTGAATTTCCCATGATGTCAAGCAAAGAGGCACTGAGTTTGAAGGTAGGCCTTGAAATACATCCACAGGTACACCTCCAATGACTATAATCAATTAGCCTATCAGAATCTTCTAAAGCCATGATATCATTTTCTGGAATTTCCCAAGCTGTTTAAAGGCCCAGTCAACTTAGTGTATGTAAACTTCTGACCCACTGGAATTGCGATACAGTGAATTATAAGTGAAATAATCTGTCTGTAAACAATTGTTGGAAAAACGACTTGTGTCATGCACAAAGTAGATGTCCTAACTGACTTGCCAAAACTATAGTTTGTTAACAAGACATTTGTGGAGTGGTTTAAAAACGAGTTTTAATGACTCCAACCTAAGTGTATGTAAACTTCTGACTTCAACTGTAAGTACAATCTCCAAATAACCTTAGCATTTTGCAGTGGGCTAAATCAGGGTGATTCTTGGTAGTCTGAAACAAATCTACTTTCAAACAAAAGTATACACCTCACACACATGGTTATGGGCTTAAACAAAGAAGACACCTGTACCATGTCAGATATAGAGTTGAAATGTATTACATTTGGAGTTTGCATTCCAATATAACACTTTATATCCATCACAGAAGACTGAAATATAATAATACGGTTTAACATAGAAACACCAGATTTTCGGCGAGTTTAAAAAAATAATGTTTATTAATTATGAAAAATAGGAATAACATCCCACCCCTGAGGCCGCTAGACAGCGAGTTGGTAATTTGACTGCAGGAAAGGAGATGGCGTGTGTCACGTTGTATAAATGATTGGAGACAGGCGCAGGAATACGTAATAGGGGGTTTTAATACTCCACCCAAATTACACAACATGCCATGAACGGCACGGGGAGGCAGCCCAAAACAAACACGTATACAAAACACACAGGGATATAACCCAAACAAAAGAGCGAGGTAAAACCTCTAATAAATACACGGGATGAGACCCGTAATAACAATTGCACAAAGCACGGAAGCCGAAACAACACAGGTACTCACAGGACTAATGGACATGGTAACAATAACCAACCAGACAATGGTGGACAGAGGCCACATATATACAATTACTAATCAGGGGGAATGGTAATCAGGTGTGCGTAATGAAACAGTTCAGTGACGCCTAGAGTCCGGTGACGTAGACCTCCGGAGCTGGTGCACGGAATGAGCAGCAGTACCAGGAGCAGCCGTACCGGGGGAACCAGTGGCAGCAGACGCTCAGACAGTTAGCTAGTTACTGGTTAGCTAGGTCTTCAGCCAGCATGGAACAAAAGGGGGGAGGGTCATTCAGAACTCTGCCTCAGTTGATGCTGCTGTGAACCGCATCACAAGAGACATGTCAATCTGGAGATCTATAAAAAAAGGACATTATTGATGCAATTTCAATGTTGTTTGAATTGCTTTGTGTATCACCAAATTTGCTTGAGATAATTTTACTGAAACACTGCTCACTGCATCCAAGTTTCTTGACATAGACGTTTCAAAGGGCTGTCAGTCAAGGCGAGCTGATGAATATAAGCTCCCTGTTCACTCAGCATGTCTTTTCAAATTTCCTGGTAGTTAGCCATTAGAGAAATATAGAGAAAAATTGCTCTCTCATAGGCACGAATACGCTAGCAGCTGGGTCTGGTCTACTTAGTTCATGGACTGTATATGAACTAGAGAAAAAAGAGCCTATGAATGTCTCACTTTCTCTTCTGCCTCTGACATTACCACCATTCTTCTATGGGGAACTACCTGAATGATACGAAGTGTGTTGCAAAATGGATGACAGGCGTTGCATCTGAGTGGATAAAATGTACAGTATATCAAAAAGTGAGTACATCCCTCACATTTTTGTAAATATTTGGGTATATCTTTTCATGTGACAACACTGAAGAAATGACACTTTGCTACAATGTAAAGTAGTGAGTGTACAGCTTGTATAACAGTGTAAATTTGCTGTCCCCTCAAAATAACTCAACACACAGCCATTAATGTCTAAACCGCTGGCAACAAAAGTGAGTACACCCCTAAGTGAAAATGTCCACATTGGTCCCAAAGTGTCAATATTTTGGGTGGCCACCATAATTTTCCAGCACTGCCTTAACCCTCTTGGGCATGGAGTTCACCAGAGCTTCACAGGTTGCCACTGGAGTCCTCTTCTACTCCTCCATGACGACGTCACGGAGGTGGTGGGTGTTAGAGAGCTTGCACTACTCCACCTTCCGTTTGAGGATGCCCCACAGATGCTCAATAGGGTTTAGGTCTGGAGACATGCTTGGCCAGTCCATCACCTTTACCCTCAGCTTCTTTAGCAAGGCAGTGGTCGTCTTGGAGGTGTGTTTGGGGTCGTTATCATGTTGGAATACTGCCCTGTGGCCCTGTCTCCGAAGGGAGGGGATCATTCAGTATGTCACAGTACATGTTGGCATTCATGGTTCCCTCAATGAACTGTAGCTCCCCAGTGCCGGCAGCACTCGTGCAGCCCCAGACCATGACACTCCTACCACCATGCTTGACTGTAGGCAAGACACACTTGTCTTTGTACTCTTCACCTGGTTGCCGCCAGACACGCTTGACACCATCTGAACCAAATACGTTTATCTTGGTCTCATCAGACCACAGGACATGGTTCCAGTAATCCATGTCCTTAGTCGGCTTGTCTTCAGCAAACTGTTTGCGGGCTTTCTTGTGCATCACCTTTAGAAGAGGCTTCCTTCTGGGACGACAGCCATGCAGACCAATTTGATGCAGTGTACGGCGTATGGTCTGAGCACTGACAGGCTGACCCCCCACCCCTTCAACCTCTGCAGCAATGCTGGCAGCACTCATACGTCTATTTCCCAAAGACAACCTCTGGATATGACGCTGAGCACGTGCACTCAACTTCTTTGGGCGACCATGGCGAGGCCTGTTCTGAGTGGAACCTGTCCAGTTAAAACTCTGTATGGTCTTGGCCACCGTGCTGCAGCTCAGTTTCAGGATCTTGGCAATCTTCTTATAGCCCAGGCCATCTTTATGTAGATCATCAATAATTTTTTTCAGATCCTCAGAGAGTTCTTTGCCATGAGGTGCCATGTTGAACTTCCAGTGACCAGTCAGTATGAGGGAGTGTGAAAGCGATGACACCAAATTTAACACACCTGCTCCCCATTCACACCTGAAACCTTATAACACTAAAGAGTCACATGACACCGGGGAGGGAACATGGCTAATTGGGCCCAATTTGGACATTTTCACTTAGGGGTGTACTCACTTTTGTTGCCAGCGGTTTAGACATTAATGGCTGTGTGTTGAGTTATTTTGAGGGGACAGCAAATTTACACTGTTATACAAGCTGTACACTCACTACTTTACAATGTAGCAAAGTGTCATTTCTTCAGTGTTGTCACATAGATATATGTATATAAAGTATATAAAAGTATATAAAAGATATACTCAAATATTTACAAAAATGTGAGGGGCGTACTCACTTTTGTGATATACTGTACATTTAATTTCATTCTTTTGGACCCTTCAGTGGTGAATTTAACTGCTCAGTGGCAGTCAGTGCTGAAGCAAATTAGGGCCCAGAGTCAGTGGTGGTGTAAAGTACTTACTGTAAGTAAAAATACTACTTCAGTAATTTTTGGGGGTATCTGTACTTTACTTTTTATATTTTTTACAACTTTTACTTTTACTCCACTACATTCCTAAAAAGAATAACGTACTTTTTAGTCCTTACATTTTCCTTGACACCCAAAAGTACTTTATACTTAGCAGGACAGGAAAATTGTCTAATTCACTCACTTATCAGGAGAACATCCCTGGTCATCCTACTGCCTCTGATCTGGCGGACTCACTAAACACAAATGCTTAGATTGTAATTATGTCTAACTGTTGAACTGTGCCCTTGGCAATCTGTAAATAAAAAAATAAGAAAATCATTCCATCTGGGTTGCTTAATTTAAGGAATTTGAAATGATTTATACTTTTTCTTTTACTTTTGATATTTAAGTATATTTTAACGATTACATTTCGTTTTTATACTTAAGTATATTTAAAAACAAATCATTTTTGACTTTTACTCAAGTAGTATTTTACTGGGTGACTTTCACTTTTACTTGAGTCATTTTCTTTTAAGGTATATTTACTTTTACTCAAGTATGACAATTGGGTACTTTTTCCACCACTGCCCAGAATAAGTGAATGGTTTAAGTGTTCAGGGATTTGAGCACATGGCTATTTCTGTTCTTATGATGCCTATTACTTTTCAATTACAGATGTAGGATCTTAATTTGAGCCAGTTAGCTGCAGCAGGAAAATAATCTGACAGCAACAGGAAATGTGAATTATTATGTGAATTATAATTCATGGTCATTTTTGTAGGGGTTTATACATTTTTTGTTAGGGCAAATCAAGTTGGAAATGTCAAAGTGGAAATTACAAACTTTAGAATGATTTATGAAAATATTTATTTTAAATGTAAAAGGGTGTGGGGAAAATACTGTTTTTATAGTCAATCTTCCCAAATCCTTCTGCCGATTACAAGCTGTTATATAGACCTCTAACACAACTACAGATGTAGGATCTTAATTTGGTCACTATTTTGTTGCTGAGAATTTTCCTGTAAAGCAGGAAATGCAAACTTGTAGTGTATTTGAGTTTTAAAAACTTCTTAAGAATATCTATCAAATGAAAACGAATCAAATTATTCACAAAATAACTTTCTTTGAAAACTTTCTCATGATAAATGAAAAATAGGATCTCAATATGTTCCTCGGTTACTTTCAGCCTCTCAGAGGAGTTTATTTGATTAATAAGTGTTTTCGTTCTATCCAAATCCAATTAAAAATTGTGGGATTTAAAGAAGAAGTATTTTGTGACGACCACGCATATCAATGTGAATTGATGCTCTCACAGTCATCACACTCAAACCCACAACCAAGCACTTATTAGCATACTTACATCTTGAGCAGTACCTGCTTTTACTCTTGTCAAAGTCAAATGATCAAAACTGAAACAGCAAATCATAGACTGAGGAAGTATTATACTGTACCTATTTAGACTCATTCAACTTGCATGAAAGGTCGCTGGTTTGAATCCCCGAGCCGACTAGGTGAAAAAATCTTTTGATGTGCCCTTGAGCAAGGCCTTAATTGCTCCTGTAAGTCGTTCTGGATAAGAGCATCTGCTAAATGAGTAAAATGTAACATGTACTATCCCTGTTCTCTATAATAATGAATTGGAAATATATTTCATTATCTTGATGTGTTTTGATTTGTCCACACCAGCCCTGCGGCAGGTAACATGCTGCGATCTAGACAGCATCAACAAGGTTAAGGCCATCTCCCTCATCCCAACAGTGATAATTACCAACATGGCTATTGATCCGAGAGTATCGATGCGTCGCTAATTGTTTGCAGTGATTTATTTATTTGATTCACTTTCCAGACCAATGTGAATATGTTAACCTTGAGCCCAGGAACGAGGACGGAGGACGAAGTACACTGGGGGAAAACACACATTAAGAAACTGATTCAACAGCTAGTTTTTTTGTGTGTTTTTCCGCCTCACTCTGAGAGAGGAACGTCATTATGTTATGTTCATGAGTTCTGAGACCACAAACAGAATGCCAATCTGGGCCAAATTAGACAAGATTGAATGATTTTTCTTTTCTTTCACGATGAACTTCGACGGTACAGCCTTGAAAATCTTCGAGGCTCCTGCCTGAGTTGGGTCTCTGTGGAGCTCATTGGGAGAAACCAGGATGGCAACCTTTCCTCATATTGATCAATTACCCAACTACATTATCTATGATATGGATAATAATACGATTATTTATCATTAAAACAGATCAGGAATTGGATTAAATGCATCAAATATGTAGCCAAATGTAGCTTTAATTTATGTTATCGACGTATCGGCCCTAACATAAACACAAGGTTACTGCGGCAGGAATATATGATTTTAGATGAGGTGATTGCAGGGAGAAGAGGCTAAGAAACTAGCTGTGTATTCTTATGATTTCTACCTAGGAAAACAAGTTCACGTTTCAAGTTTGGGGAATTGATAAAAATCCATTCTAGACTCCTTGCCTTTCCTCAAAAGAGCGGTGAATATGAGATATGAGGATTGCGGAAAACTATAAACTTAGCAGCGTAAGATGACACCATTATCGACTCTACGTCTAACTGAATGTGTAATCGATTAGTGAATGATTTGCAGGAATCAATTAGCAACAGTGTAATTATTTACAAATTGTATCTCTTTCTACTATAAAAGCCCGTTCTGACTCTCTTCTACTGACTAAATCATTTGCTCAATTATACAATGCATGAGTCTGTTTCACATTACAGGGCTGACCCGAAACGTGCTTGCTCATTTGGCCTTTTCACAAGTGCTTTCCTACACGTTGGTGGCGTTGGTTTGGTTTGGTAAGGCCCTATAGTGGGCAACAGACACCAGTGTGTGGGTGTTCCTCCCCACCTAATGCAGTGCCAGATATTCTGATGGAGTGTGATAGTGAACACAGGTGCACCGGAGGTCCAGTGTAAATATCATACATGCAACAGGCCATCTGCCAAGTGTAGGGCGGTTACCGTGGAGACAGCTGGCCTATACCAGGGCATCTGGGGCTTGTCACAACCACCCACTAATCAGATACCTGCTTATGTCTTTGGTCTGCACAGCGACTCGACAAGCTACGGGGCCAAACTGGTGTTTCATACAAAGTGGGAGTCAATCAGACCGCTGTTCTGGTGTCAATGTGGGATGCAGTAGCGCAAGATATACTGCAGGATCTATGGTGGATTTTAGGATAGGGGCTCTATGGTGGACTTTAGGATAGGGGCTCTATGGTGGACTTTAGGATAGGGGCTCTATGGTGGACTTTAGGATAGGGGCTCTATGGTGGACTTTAGGATAGGGGCTCTATGGTGGATTTTAGGATAGGGGATCTATGGTGGACTTTAGGATAGGGGCTCTATGGTGGACTTTAGGATAGTGGCTCTATGGTGGATTTTAGGATAGTGGATCTATGGTGGATTTTAGGATAGGGGCTCTATGGTGGATTTTAGGATAGGGGCTCTATGGTGGATTTTAGGATAGTGGATCTATGGTGGATTTTAGGATAGTGGATCTATGGTGGATTTTAGGATAGGGGCTCTATGGTGGATTTTAGGATAGTGGATCTATGGTGGATTTTAGGATAGTGGATCTATGGTGGATTTTAGGATAGTGGCTCTATGGTGGATTTTAGGATAGTGGATCTATGGTGGATTTTAGGATAGTGGCTCTATGGTGGATTTTAGGATAGTGGATCTATGGTGGATTTTAGGATAGTGGATCTATGGTGGATTTTAGGATAGGGGCTCTATGGTGGATTTTAGGATAGGGGCTCTATGGTGGATTTTAGGATAGTGGATCTATGGTGGATTTTAGGATAGTGGCTCTATGGTGGATTTTAGGATAGTGGCTCTATGGTGGATTTTAGGATAGGGGCTCTATGGTGGATTTTAGGATAGGGGCTCTATGGTGGATTTTAGGATAGGGGCTCTATGGTGGATTTTAGGATAGGGGCTCTATGGTGGATTTTAGGATAGGGGCTCTATGGTGGATTTTAGGATAGTGGCTCTATGGTGGACTTTAGGATAGTGGCTCTATGGTGGATTTTAGGATAGGGGATCTATGGTGGATTTTAGGATAGGGGCTCTATGGTGGATTTTAGGATGGTGGATCTATGGTGGATTTTAGGATAGTGGAACTATGGTGGATTTCTCTGTGGGTCCGTCAGTCCGTGTGATTTGGAGTTCAGGCTGATGTAAGTGGACCTGACGTATGCTGGCCTGAGGAGGATTCAGTCTGACCACTGCATTCTGCCCTTTCACCCTCACAAACCAAGCCCAAGGCTCAGTCCCATTTAAAAACTGTTCTCTTTCTGGTACAATGAGTGGATTGTGTGTGCAGTGCCAGTGCAATATGTCTCTCACTTCGAGACACAGACATACCCCACCCACACACGCATGCACTCTCTCTCTCTCTCACACACACACACACACACACACACACACACACACACACACACACACACACACACACACACACACACACACACACACACACACACACACACACACACACACACACACACACACACACACACACACACACACACACACACACACACACACACACACACACACACACACACACACACACACACACACACACACACACACACACAATGGCTGTCAATGTGGCGGTGGTAGGTAAGGTAATTACAGCAGTATTTATTTTCTCCTGCAATCTCTCCTCCCCTTCCCCCGCCCCACCAGATTGCGAGGCCGAGGCGAGCCTCTAGCAGTGCAGTGCTGAAGGTGTGTTGTGCTGCTATGCCCTCTGGCTTGGCTGCCAGCTTATTCCCACTGATCTGAGCCAGAAGGCAGACTGCCGAGGAATACCGATCACCTTGCCCAGACCCAATCCTTTGAGCTTGACTCTGGCATCTTTCCCTTCTGTCTGTTTCCTCCTCGGCTCCTCTCTTCCTCTTCTGAAGTTGACAACAAAGACATCCTCGGGGTCCCTCTTGATGTAAGACCCGCTCTTGATCTTCTTCTCCCTATGTTTTTGTACCTTATAGTTGCACTACTTTTATATTCCGCTAGCACAATATTTACACACCAGAAGACAGACAGGGTGAATCTTTCATGCGAGGGCTCAGACCTGGACGAAGAGCTCTGGTTAATCTCCTGGAAGACCCTCTGATCACCTGGTCATGTTGGAGAGAGGGAGGGATGGACAGAGAGACGGAGGGATAGACGAGGAGGAAAATGACAGAGCCGGAGATTCGTTGGTCAAGGCCTCCCATCATGAGAGAGAGAGAGAGAGAGAGAGAGAGAGAGAGAGAGAGAGAGAGAGAGAGAGAGAGAGAGAGAGAGAGAGAGAGAGAGAGAGAGAGAGAGAGAGAGAGAGAGAGAGGGGGCTGGAGAGAGAGAGAGAAAGGGTGGGAGAGAGAGAGAAAGAGAGAGAGAGAGGGAGGGAGGGAGAGTTGATCAAATCGCCCCTCTCTCATATCCAACATTGCCCAACCTGATGATCCAATATTAAACCCCCATCTTGTTAGAAACAGAGCCAGGTAAAAAAAGGGACTGGCTGCCCCCTTCTAATAAATCCCAAACCCCTCGAACTTTTCATCATCTGCAGTCCAGGTCTTCTACAGTACCAGTACCACAACTACCACTAGCTCAACGTCTACTGAACCAACCAGCACGACCCCCAACACCCCTACCCCCACCTCCCTCTATCCCTCCCTCCTATTCCCCTCCTCCCCTCTTCCACAAGGACAAGTCTCTAGTGAGCTAATTAGCGTTGGAATGGAGTCCAGAACAGAAAGCGGGAAGGAGGAGAGGGAGAGATTGACGCGGCGCGTTAGCTTTAGCGGTCAGGCTACTGACAGAGGGTGACGGTGAGCTGGGGCTAACCGCCGGCTCCTCACAACTGACAGGGACAATAAAGGGAGCCTGGAAGTGTGTGTGTGTGTTTGTGTGACAGCTAGACTTCTTCTAGAGGGGAGTCTGGAGGGCTAGGCAGCCCCTTACTCCCTAACAGTCAGTGGCAGCTCCAAGCTTCCTCCAGGATTTTAGACGGATGGAAGAACCACACAGCATTGACACTACCACCTGAGGCCTTCTGAGTGGAGGAAAGTGGAGATACTGACCTGACCATCAGTTGAGGAGTGGTACAGTTCACTCATCTAGCAGACACTCTTATCCAGAGCGACTTACAGGAGCAATTAGGGTTAAGTGCCTTGCTCAAAGGGCACATCGGCAGATGTTTTACCTGGTCGGCTCAGGCATTCGGACCAGCGACCTTTCCGTTACTGGCCCAATGTAGAGAAGGGTTTCCTATACAGTCTGAGGCACCTGTTTCACACCACAAGCCAAAGAAAAGGGCTGAGCGTCTTCTGAAATCTTGTTGAAGGATGCGTCCCCTTTAACTCTGTAACAGAGCAGCTGAAAGTTCTTCATTGCTATTTCCAAAGCGCTCTACCATCTTTACAGACAAAGAGTAACTCCCTTCATGCAAGTATGTATGCATGGAGAGAGCGATATAGCTGGAGAAGCCGGAATGATAAAAACACACACATACACTATTTCTCCAAGGGATCAGGCAGAACTAAAGGATGGTCCACCAAACCTCTGCTCTAGCACAAGCATGAAGGAAAGGTCAGGAGGAAGGGCGGCCATTACTCTTTTATAAACTTCACTTATTTATTTGGTCAAGTAAACCAATCAAACGGCTGGATGAGAAGTAGCGGCTGGGCCCACAAAGCAAACAGGGATAATTAGCAACACAGGAAATGGTATCACCTTGTGTACTTGTTCTGCCGCTCCACCCTACCCCACTCTTCCCAACTCACTTTTTATATGTGGGGAAGGTGTAGAGCTAAATATTTGATGTAGTTGCCCGTGCCTCTGTGAAGCTCAAACACAGAGCGAGCTTTGTAGCGCTGGTTACTGATGGGGTTCTTTTTTGTTGTTGGTGTACTGTTGATCCGAATGGACGGGGCAGACACATCGGAATGGAATGCAGAATTTACTGAAGTCTAAGAACTAGGGAAGATTGCGCCAATGCTGCATTTGCATGTGGTTGTGTCTTGTAGTGTTCAGGCCAATGATTAAAATACAAAGGCCATTAGATTGATTTAGTTTGGTGTAGAGATTGAGTCTACAGTAATTGATGGTGATATGCAGTATCAGCAGTTTGAATTGCCATCTAAAAGCACAATCTGCTACTTATCAAAGTGGATCTCTCAATGTCTCACGATGATCCCCAATCTTAATTACGTTGCTGTCTCAGGAGACAAACAGATTCCCACATATCACCCTGTTTACATGGGCCTAATTACAGTGCATTATACACAGTGTTTTAGTCCTGGTATAAACCGTAGCCATCTCTCCAGGGATCTGTTGAAGTGTCTCCAGTGTAATCCTCTATCCTCTCTCTATCTCTCTATCCTCTCCTCCTCTCTTTCCCCTAAAAGATTGTAATCACTGCACTGTACATACACATTAGGGTACTAATGGGTTCTAGTGCCAGTGAGACTGAAGAACTAGCTAGCTAATTAGTTAAAATAGCACATTATCCGTCCAAATATTTGACTTGCAATGACACTCTCCTGTTATTGGAGGCAAATGAGACAGCTGTAGCTATAGACACTGAGTTTCAAGTTGCGGAGATGCTTAGTGTATTTTTCTACATTGAATATTGTGCAATGGCGGTGGGATCTTCGCAATGCAAGTTCTTCGCAATGCATAGCTTAGTAAGCTAGCCAACAGAGCTACATGAGCTAAATAGGACTGCAGGTAGCCTACCGGTGAAGAGGGTCAGGCCAGGAACCAAAAGGTCACTGGTTCGAATAGCTGAGCCGACTAGATGAAAAACACTTAACCCTTACTGCTCCTGTAAGTCGTTCTGGATAAGAGTGTCTGCTAAATGTATATGTTATACGGTGCTCTTTGTAATTATTGGGACAGTGAAGCATTTTTTCTTATTTTGCCTCTGTACTCCAGCACTTTGGATTTGAAATTATACAATGACTACACTTTTACATTAATGCGGATGCTACCATGATTACAGATAGTCCTGAATTAATTGTGAATAATGATGAGTGAGAAAGTTACAGACCCACAAATATCACCCCCACCCCGCCCCCCCCCCCCCCAAAAAAAAAAAAAAAAATTTGCTAACCTCCCCTGTTATTGTAATCAATGTCTTGGGGAATGCTATTTCTGCGTCTGTAAAATTCTGACTCATCATTATTCACGATTCATTTGTGGCCAGTGATTGGGTCTCAATGTAGGCAGCAGCCTCTATGAGTTAGTGATTGCTGTTTAACAGTCTGATGGCCTTGAGATAGAGACTGAAAAACAGCTTTTATCTCAAGGTCATCAGACTGCTAAACAGCAATCACTAACTCAGAGAGGCTGCTGCCTATATTGAGACCCAATCACTGGTCACTTTAATAAATTAATCACTAGTCTCTTTAAACAATGTCACTTTAAACAATGCCACTTTAATAATGTTTACATATCTTACATTACTCATATCATATGTATATACTGTATTTTATGCCATCTATTGCACCTTGCCTATGCCGCTAGGCCATCGCTCATCCGTATATTTCTATGTACATATTCTCATTCACCCCTTTAGATGTTTGTGTGTATTAGGTAGTTGTTGGGGAATTGTTAGATTACTTGTTTGATATTACTGCACTGTCGGAACTAGAAGCACAAGCATTTTTCTACACTCGCATTAACATCTGCTAATCATGTGTATGTGACCAATAATATTTGATTTGATTTGATTCAGGACTATCCGTAATCATGGTAGCATCCACATTAATGTTGAAGTGTTTCGAAACATATTATATTCTTATTTACAGTAAAAGTGACTCCAAAATGACACAATTCATAATTTACCACTAATTTATTTTGGGCACAAAATAATCTGAAACACAACTACAAAACAGCAAATGCATCCAACAGGTTTGTAGTCACAAGTTTGATGTAATCATTGCGTGCTGGGAATTTGGGACCAAACACTTAACCTTTGACTACTTTTATACACATATAAGTGAATTTGTCCCAGTACTTTTGGTCCCCTAAAATGGGGGGACTAAGTACAAAAAGTGCTGTAATTTCTAAATGGTTCACCTGATATGGTTGAAATACCAGGGGCGCAAATACCAGGGGCGCAAACCAGGGGCCCCCACATTCTGAAAATGCATTTTTGTCCCCCGCCAGTTTTATCATTGGAATATGGTAAAAAACGAGGCAACAGTGTGGACCATGAGGACGCCTCCCAGCGGTCTAATAATATATATATGATGTCCCTCCCACTTCTAAAACCAAGGACCATGAGGACGCCTCCCAGCGGTCTAATAATATATATATGATGTCCCCCCCACTTCTAAAACCAAAGTAGTGCCCCTGGAAAATACCCTCAAATGAAAGCTGACAGTCTGCACTTTAACCTCATAGTCATTGTATCATTCCAAATCCAAAGTGCTGGGGTACAGAGCCAAAACAACCAAAAATGTGTCACTGTCCCAGTAATTACGGAGGGCACTGTATAACCACATTTAGCTCTGTTGGCTAGCTTACTACGCTATGCATTGCGTAGAACTTGTTTATAGGCCTAGATCCCACTGCCGTTGTGAAATATCAAATGTAGCAAAATACACTGAACATCTCCGCAACTTGAAACTCAGTGTCTATAGCTACAGCTGTCTCATTTGCCTCCAATAACAGGGCAGTGTCATTGCAAGTCAAATATTCTGATGCTAGGAATTTGGTATGCTATTTTAACTATAAGGTGACGAATGTGTCCGATTCCGTCTCTACCCCGGTTAGCATATGGTCTCTACATGTTTTAATCCACTATTCTCATATAGTGAGCGTTAACGTCGTCGGAGTGATAATAAATATCGAATGTGAGCCCTTCTCTTTTTCCATATCTGGCACACTTGTCACTGGCGCTGTCTTGGTAAAAATTACCCTTCTTATTAAATAATTCACTCTTTTATCAATAAACCTCACTGTTGCTGTATAATTAAATCCTTACGTTCAATCATAACCTATTTCTTTATTTATAAGTCATGTCATTATCTCTCTCCTTGTAATGTGGATCCTTTCGAAGCGGCTATCTTTCCACGTCTGTCTCAGTACATGATTGTACTCTTTCTATACAGGCCAATAGAAGTAGTAGAACTGCTCATTGATCAGCTTTCTCCTCTCATGAAAGCATTTGCTGTCATTGTCATTTTCCCTCCAGAATGTTCTTAATTAAAAATGCAGAATTTGTTTCATCACATATTGAAGGATTAATGTTGTATAATGTATCATTTCCCTCGTCTTCAATACACATTATAATATTTTTTTTTGTGGAAGAATCTAACCCCTTTCTCATACCAAAACCCCCAAAATTGCCACAATATTTTCTGAAATTCTAACATGTTGCATGTGTTGTTGTCCCAGAGTGGTGCTGTTTAATCTTTTCTAATAATGATAATAATGCCTCTATATAACAACCTCAGGGCGTTCCAGCGGCATCGGCTGTTGGTCTATTGATTAGCTAGACAGAGTCACGGTTGGCCTCTCCTGTGTACTGGAGGCCAATTGAAAGGATCGGTAGTCTATTTATCTCTGCTCAGATTATAATGAACACGTTTAATACCTCCGAGGGTAGGAACAGAACACAAGCCACATCTGAAACAGCAATAGGAAAACCTGATAAGCAAGGAAACCTATGGTATATCGGTCCATTTCGCTATCTGACGATAGTTCATTATCCTAAGTAAGAGAAAGGAGTGTGTTTCTGTTCCTGTGTATTAGAATGTTGATCCATCCGGGGAACGGGTGTTTTCCTGCTTTTGTGTTTTCATTCATGGTTGGAACAGTTGGCTGTGTTTTTATACCTCTGGGTGCCATGAATTATTGAAACTCTTTTAATGACAGCACAAGTCCCAGATAAAACTGTGACCCTGTAGACATTGATCTCTGTAGACGGCCCAATAAACTCATTTGGACGCCTCTTGATACGGCTAAAGGAAGGCTTATATTCAAACGGCTATCGACCGCAAGCCAATTATTCTGTTTTGTTTTTCATTATTTGACTCGGATGGATTGATTTCATGCCAGTGGTTTGAGGATCACGAATGTATGCTATTTACCTCAATGACTATTGTTGTGTTACAGTTCATTACAATACCTCACAGGTAGGACCAGGGCTTTTCTCAGGCCGCTCTCAATGTGAGCCACTTCCTCCTATACCAACAACACTGTTCTACAGATGTAAGATCTAAATTTGACCAGTTTCTCACAGCAGGAAAATTACAATATCCTGCTGCAACAGGAAATGTGAATTATTATGTGGATTATAATTAATGGACATTTTTGTAGGGGTTGGTACATTTTTCATTAGGGCAAATCAAGTTTGAATACTCTACAAGTTTGCATTTCCTCCTGCGGCGCAGGAATATTCTCTGTGACAACAGAGTGATCAAATTATGAGAGCATACCTGTGTAGCCTGGTTAACCAGACTGAACACTGCACTCACCAAGTGAAACAATGAGTGTAGCCGCAGCATTCGGTCAGGTTTAACCCAGCTACCTGTTGTCTCAACCCCAAAGATATCTACTCCATAGATAGGCAGCTGTACAACTAAATGCATTTGTGTCAAGAGGAGTTTTATCAATATGGAAAACAAGAGCTAGGACAGACAAATAGGGTTGCAGTTTGGTACCATTTCAAAGCCATAGCTATGCATATCAAGTGATCGTTTGGGCCCTTTTGGAGCCTATTAGCATTTTCTCCCTAAAAGGAAGAGGGAATATACAAAGCCAACACAGAAATGAGTGTTATATTTATAATACCACTCTGCACCTCCCACATAAAATGCATATGGAGTAGACCAGACCTGTCTTGTCAGATTGTCCGTCGTGGCTTCATTGTGGAGTACGGCTGTTGTGGAGGTGACAGGAGGTGACACACACACACACACACACACACACACACACACACACACACACACACACACACACACACACACACACACACACACACACACACACACACACACACACACACACACACACACACACAGTGACGGGAGTGACGAGCCACCCTATGATTGAAGGAACATTCCTGGAGGCACCCTGCAAGGCTTGTCTGATTTCGAGGACCCGTCGCCAGGGGAACCGCTACCGTGGCAACCATTGTGTGTGTGTGTGTGTGTGTGTGTGTTTGCCACCACCCACTGGCATTCCAAAAACAAACTTAGTGTGACCCCTCAGTGGCAGCCCACATCCACTCGGACACACACACACAACCATGCGCATACACACACACACACTGAGCCAGCTTCGATGAATGTAGTAGAAAACCAGCTACACTTGTGAAGGAAATGTATCTTGATATGAGAAAACATCCCTCAAGGGTAGTGGTGTATTGATTGGGGAAAGTTGTATAGAAGTTGTATGTATTTTTTAACACTTCCTACTTGTACGAAGTGGTGAAAGATATATGAAAGTAAGTAGAGGTGTAGATATATCAAGCTAAATCACTTTTACTCATCCTTGATACGTGATGATTATGTGCATCTTTATACACGGGTCAATACGTTGAAATTACTTCAAATTCATAATGTTCGGAAAACATACGGGATGAGCTTGGCACATTGAGCCCTATCAAGGTTTTTAAAGGTCTAGTTAGCAAAGGCAATAGATGAGAGATGTCAGTTTCACAGTTTATGAGCTCTGTTTGTCCCTGGGGGCCTGCCGTAGCCTCTGGCCATTCTCCCCTTACCTTAGGCATCATCTGAAAAAGAAAAAAAACTGATGCTTGGAGTCATTCTGCATCCCTGCATCTGCCTGAAAATAATTGGTCAGGCACCTTCTCTCACAGAAAAGGGGTCATGTTAGATTAATAGCTTCCAGGCAAGATGCACAGGTCTGACAGATCACATTTGATACAGAAAATGTATATGTGTTGTACTAACACTAAGGTAACTTTTCAGAAGTTTGCCGTAATGTTCTACTGGAAGAGGTGTAACCAGGGATGGAAATTAAGCTAGCCACTAGCCCGTGCTAGTACATTTCAAAACAGACTAGTAGAAAATGTGCCCAACTAGCTCACCAGCTAGTGGAATGTTTATTTTCAAATATCGCATGGCACAGATTTTGGACCTGGGCTAATAAAAATTGCAGTCTACTAGCTCGGTTGACACAGTAACCAAAATCCTTAAATTCCTTGGGTGTAACTGTTGTTTTTAACACCTAAAGCAAAAGAAAATGAGAATAATGTAACTGATATTGTTCTTAGAAATTTGCTGTGTTTGATTTGCTTGGTCATTCTATCTGCATATGTTTGTCATTTTAGAGAATGTGGTTCAACTGCCTTTGTTAATCAACCATATTCATTTAAAAAATCGTCTTCTAAAAATATCAACGAAGAAGCTCTGTTTTTATAGTAGAATGTATAATAGAATTTCTTAGTTGAATTCTATGTCTACTGCTGCACGCCTCACATTCAAACTTAATTACTGTCCATCTCTCTTGCTCCATGTGTCATAACATCTGCATTTAATATGCAACGACTCAACAGTGAATGTGCACAAAAAGAATCCTTTACACTTTTCAATTCTGAAATATACATATTTATTTACATGCTGTGTTTTTTTTTGTTTTGCTAAAGTACATTATTTATTAATTTATTTGCTGGTTTCGGGCCCCGTTCCGACAATCCTACAATTCCTATAATGACTGACTCCACAGACCACATATCTGCATTTGCCATTCTTTTTGCAATGTTTCTAATCTAGCACAGAAGAAAGACTGCGCTGCCTGGCTGCTGAAGTACTTGGGGGAAACAATACCACCGGGCTTTGCCACTACCTGTAAGCTCAGAGATGAGAAAGAAACCCGGTTGAAATTAAGGGAGCAAAAATAATTATTCTCTGAGTGAGATGTCTTGGGCTTGATCACACTGCAAACCAAACCACTATCTCTTAGGCTACTTAAAATTTCACTTTTAAAATTCAAACCTGATTGTACTTTTATGGAAATTTCATTCCATCAATGAATGAAGTGCATTTCCTCCTGACTCCAAGTTTTCTCCCTGCAGATCCTCCTGCTCTGCCCTTCATTACAATTCTCTTGATAAGAAAGCACGGGAATGAAGGAAAGATGTAAATTCGGGCAAAAAGAAAAGGTTCAGATCTTTTTTTGGGGGGGGGGGGGGGGGGGTTCTGGGAATATGACAAAAGGAGAAAATGGGGGATGAAGTCAGACCTGACACCAGGGCCAACGGGTTTGACAGCCACAAGTCACATGGCTTCTCAACACCATGTCTGTGTTGTTAATCAGGTGTACTGGTGTAATTAACATTCAGAGGTTGTAATAGTGCTATGACCCCTGCTCTAAGATGTTGTTTTTATCACAGTGTGGATAAGAAGCTTCGGCCCAAAAAAAACATCATTTTTCAGTACGATTTCATACCACAGTGATTTGAACAAAAAAAGAGATGTGGAAGAAATAGAACATTAGCAGAATAACTTATTTTATTTATAGAGTTATTATATACATAGCCAAGCCTTATGGTCATATGTACTACAGTACAGTATATAGTACTATGGAAGAGGTGAAACAAACACACAAACATAGCCAGAGTACAAAAAAGTAACAAGATGGCTTCCAACATGCTGCCCATACTAAACAACACTTCACCACAATTATTACCATACTGTAGATATTCCAGCCATTCCGCTATCTTCCACCTTTGGAGTTGCACTGCACAGTTCATATTACTATCAGCCAGGTCTCAGTGGGTCTGTGGTGTCATGGAACAGGTACAGAGGGGCCAAGGCCCTATCGAGCATCCCATCATCACAGCCGTGTGCCTCATTAGTCCACTGATACGCTCCATGATCATCCACCAACACAGAGGGGAATTCAGCCATCCGTTACGGACCTCACCTCCAAACCGTCCCCGGCCCTGAGATTGATCAACATCAGCTACAGGGCCAAACTAATCGCAGTCAGAGTCTGGCTCCTAAATGGCAGCCTATTCCCTTTTTAGTGCACAACTTTTGACCAGAGCCCTATACTATATGGGGGATAGGGCGCCATTTGGGACGCACCCAGAGACTTCTTATCTATGCGTCTTATTTGGAATGGGAGCCGTTTTCACATTTCTTTTTCCTTTTCGCCCTTGGGGGCTTTGGGGTATCTGATAGACTGACAGATTCTATACTAATTCTCCCTAGTCTCTAACTCTAATTGGCTGAGAGGGAGGGAGAGTTTCAACTGGAAGCCGTGACTGATCCGAGTCAGTCGGTGGCTGCCATTTTGTTCAATCAATGACACCTCGGTGGGGCGTTCATGGAGGATTAAGTGAATATTAACTACATTATTGATGATTGTAATGATTAATCATGGTCCCCAGTATGATGTAGCTTGGCTGAGGAGACAGTAGCTATGTGGCATTAACTTGTCCATTGATTTTCTGTCGACATTTAGAAAGTTAGAATAGTACATAGATTCAACAATTGTCTGCTAGGGAGAGTTTCCATTGAACAATCTTGTGTCGATGAAAACAGCTGGACGTACTGACGTCACACTCCCCAAAAAATGTAGTGGTTGAAGTTTTTCCATGAACCATTTAGGCAAATTGCACATTAATAAATTGTCGACAGCCTGTATGCCCTCCCACTTATCTGTTTCATGTCTCAGGTTGTCCAAAGCCAGCATGGATAGAACGCAGTAATTTACTCATATTTGCCATATTCGATTAATTATCATGTGTCAACGTATCTGTAATAATTGGATGGTGAAACTTGCCAGCCAACCAGAGAAGGTGAAGCAATTCAGGCATTGTTGAAAGTCAGGACACAATCCCTGTCCTGCAAAGAAAAGAAAAACGATGGTTGCAAGCAGTAGGCATTTTCTATTAAATGTGGAGCGGAGCTTATAGTGCCATGATTGCATGACGTGCCCTGTATACCTTCAAAAGTATTCGGCAATCATCATTTATTCGAAAAACACAGTTTCCACCATCAGGTGTTGCAATAAAGACATTTTGATAAAAGAAAAATCCACCCGTCGAACAGATAAAAATGTTGTCGATCTTCAGATAATTTCTCCTATATCTGCCGTTGCCATTCCACATGTCGCATAATTTGCGAAATTGCTTTTGTTGAATAAATCTGGGTCAGTGGAAACCTGTCTATTGACGAGGAGCGTAGGCTGGTTAAATTACAATAGAACGTAGGCCTACATGAAGCCCTGGTGCAGATTACCGCAGGTTATATACAGTATATGTGTAATCTCTTAATATGGCTTCCTAGACTAAAACCATCTCTAACTGCAAAAGATTAAGTTGTATCTCAATGTGAATAATCTGTGATCATATTTTGTTTCTAAGATGTGAGAATACTATTCAGGTATAGCCGTGTTAAGATAACACAAGGTTTCTACAACTAACAGTGCTCTTTCTCTGTCTGTCTGTCTACCGGTTTGATTGTGCCGTGTATAGTTTTATTGGAAATTATCTGAGAATAGGACAGGCAGTACCGTAGCTGTCTGGCACTGACACAGCCACCTCGTTTACCTGTGATGTCCCATTAGAGGCGTCAGACAGGACCCGGTCGACACAGAGAAGTCACAGGCCACCTCACCAGCTGACCTTGGGGCCTGGCTATTGCCACGGTTGCCACGGTGAGCTCCTGAGGCAAATTGAAACTGTCACCGTGACATTTCACAGCTGATTCCCAGGCCTGAAGGTGAAAGAACACTCACTAATAAGAATCAAAGCTATCATCTAGAGCGAGATCGATATAGGCTTCTATTTATACCTGCTAGGAAAAAAAGGGACCTTGATATGAAATATCAATTCTGTGCACCATGAAGAAGACCTAATGGACTCAGGTCCAGTAATGAAACATCTATAAGTCTTGAGTGGTCCGTCGTAATGATTAGCTTAGCAACGGAATCATTTTAATTTGTGTACGATAATCGTGACTAAAGGAATGCCTGAGGAGCACGAGTAATGATCAATGCCTTTGGGTAATAAGAAGCTGTAATTAATTATTACTGCCTTAATTGCCTTAATGTTGATTAAATATGATGTTATTTTGAATGAGATGTACATTTCTACATTTGTATCAAAAACAGTCGTAATCATGGAAGCGACAGGCTTCATTTTAGACCAAGCCATAGAATGATGTTTACACATTCAGAGTTAAGCGAAAACACTTAGCTATATCTAATGTACTCGCATTATGAAACCTAAGCTTGACACTCCACTTTGTACGTGTGAATGCTGCTGGATGTAGCTCTGGTTATGCTGTTCATCTCTCTTAGTAACTATTGGCCTACAGCCCTACATATCGCTCTACGTTATCGAACCCTTACTGAACACACTTCACAACCTGGAGAAAGTGAGTACCCATCTTTTACATCTCAGTTCCTTGGCTTTCCAAGGTTGTAGGACGCAAGCGTAACGGAGTTAAGGATGCACCGTAAGCTCACTCCAAAGCCAGCCTGAAATGTCGTGGACGGCATCCAATTGGTACCTTTTGGGGGGTTCAAACAGTTGGAATGTTGTCAAGGAGGGCGTCACGTTTGTTCGCAAAGCAGAGGTCCCGAGTTCCTGCCAGATATGAGCCGAATCGGAGGGGAGGGGTACTCGCTAAGCAAGCAACGTGACGTCCATTACACAAGGATCTATCCCAACTTAGTCTTTCACTGCAAGGTGGCAGTAGATACACATTTAAATGTGTGCCCTAACAAACCTTCTTACATTGAACTTAAATCATGTGGATTTGATTTTATGGTTAATTGGGAACCAGCAGTTGAGTTTTCTTCCGCATTCAACTATAGTATGTGTTGAATCATATGTCTGTCAATTGATTTCAGAGAAAATATGGACAAAGAGTCCTTACTGTTTCCTGTTCTCTCATGATTGCATAGTTGAATTACCAATCATTTAACTGTTTCAGGATTTGAAACTTAATAATAAGTGGAGGATGTAGATGATTAAGAGTAAGGGGCCCAGAACAGAGCCCTGGGGGACACCCTGTGTAACTGCAGTGGAGTCTGAGATGTGGCAATTGAGGGATAACTTTTTGGTTGATTGGTCACTGTCCTCTTCAGTGGTTGTCTGATTGTGCCACACACCCCCACAGTGAGTAGCCAGCCTCTGAACTGGCATGCAGGCCCACGACGGGCCATATCTTAGCCGCCTTGGCCACTCTCCTGTGTGACCCGATTGCAGGAAATTAACGGACCTTTGAAAGTGGAAAGATCTTGAGTGACTGGAGGGCTTTGAGAGGGCTAAGAGAACGTATAAAGAAGTGTATAGTCTATAATAATTGCCGTCTGTCCTGGGAAACGGCATCAAGACCGTTGCAGTCACGGCTGCAAACCAGCACATCCTCTAATTATTGAAAAGCAGTGCCTAGCGCCGACCGACTGTGGGATGCTAATCAGTCTCCCAGAGACCTCGCTGCTGTGTGGTTAGCACAGACTTACTGCTTCTCTCTGCCTTCCACTTTTATTAAATATGATATTTCACATAGAAGGAAAAAGGGATCTCCAGACAACTGTTAAAATGCTAAGTTTCAGAGCATGAAAGGCGAAAACTGTAGGATTATTCAGAGGCTATTCCACAGAGGATGGAAAAGGGAAGAATGTGGAACAAAAACATCAAAGTGAGGCGTAGAAGAACAGGGGGGGGAAGAAAAAAAAACAGAAAGCTGTGAAATATTTAGCGTGGGGCCCAACAGGTGGTCAAGAGTGCAATGCAAGGCTATGGTTTGATTACAATTAATAATGAATGCCTCTTGTACTTATGCAAATATGCATTTAGTTTTTTTTCTTACTCTAATTGAAAAAGAAAGGGAGAAATGTATCCAACAGAAAATGTATGTGTTGGAGTGGGTGTAATTAAATTACAATTAGGTAAATGTTTATGAGAAACTTAATCACTGATAAATGGCTCTGGTTAACTGCTTTTAAGGAGGGCTGCTTACGAGGAATCTATCGAGAAATGGAAGGCGTGCTTTTGAAATGATGTAAAAACATGTCTGGTGTACTATAGGCCTACTTGGAATTCCCCCATTTTTTGGTACAATTCCAAATATTCTTTTTACAGAAAATAATGTTTTGGGGGAATTTGAGTTTTGAGTGGTTCGAGCCGCCAATGCTGATTGGCTGACAGCCATGGTATATCAGATCGTCTACCACGGTGTAGGTTTGATTTTCTTAGTCAACCTTGTGTTCTGTTTCGTTGTGTTCTTGAACGTAGCCCTGTCTCTCATTTTTGTTCATTGATTTCACCTGTGTTAGTTACTCACCTGGTCTCATCAGCTCCTTATTTAGTTCAGTTCCTTCTGTTTGTGCCTTTGTGAGGTATTGTTCGTTTCGACTCTACTAAGCCTTTTCCTAGCTCGTTTGTGAGAACCAGTTATAGCCTTCAGTCCTAGTTTTGATTCACCTGCCTGTTTGCCAACCTGTGTATGACCATTGCCTGTGACCACGATTCCTACCTTCTGCGAAGGTGAAATAAACACATGCCGCGCTCTGCGCGTGAATCTACACCTTTTTCTCTCTGAGTTTCATTACACACGGGTATGACAAAACATTTATTTTTACTGCTCTAATTACGTTGGTAACCAGTTTATAATCGCAATAAGGCACCTTGGGTTTGTGGTATATGGCCAATATACCACGGCTGATGGCTGTATCCAGGCACTCCGTGTTGCGTCGTGCTTAAGAACAGCCCTCAGCCATGGTATATTGGCCATATACCACACCACCTCGTGCCGATTGCTTAATTAGAACATTCACATAACATTGGCATGATGGGACTGTCGATGTCATAGGTCAGATGTAGTACCTTGCTTCTTCCATAAAGAAGACCATGATTGGTTTATTAGAATTCCAATGGAAGATTGGCAGGCTGAGGCCGCGTGGCTTCATACCAGAAGCAATCCCCTTCCGAGAAGAATATGCTTCATCGGATGAGAAGGCAACATATGACCATTCTTATGGTTTAAAAAAGTGTGATGCATCCAAAAACTTCTGAACCCTTTCTCCGTCGGTGATTGCGGGGAATGGAATTCTCATGGATAAGTAATAATTGATTAACGTTTGGGACCTGGATTGCCAGCTGCTAGGTGTCCAGGGTATTTTCTTAAATGCACTGGAATACGATTATGCCTCTCTTTGATCCACATTTCATCAACTACACATTCACCACAAAAACCCTTCCTTCACTTCTCTCCCCTATTGATGCTGACGCAAGACCAGAAAAGAGAGAAGAATACTTTTTTGAGCTGTCAAAAGTTAAAGCTGACTTTGTTCAGTATTATACGGTCATACCAGGTCATTTAGTCTTGGGTATAATGATGGACAGTTCCTATGGGACAAGACTATAGGGTATCTGCCAACTAGGATTCCATAATGAGCCAAGGTAGTGGCATCCACATCCTCCATAAGGCCTTTGACTTCTGTTTGCCTCAAAGCCTTGATACTGTGAGGAAACAACAGGGATACTTTGGAGACTTTAGGTCAGGGAAAGTGTCAGTATGACTGGCTTATGTGGCTAGTGTTTTGGAGACTTGTGGGGTTAGCCTAGCATAACACAGTTTAGTTCACAGCATGGGGAGTGCTGGAAAGCATTACTCTGTGAGAACAGGATGGGGCACCAATGGCACCAGATGAGCAGAGCAGTTGAGTGTGTATGGAGTGCTTGCGTAGTCGTAGATGTCACACGTTCCTATACCTTGACCCATGTATCATGTTTCAGGAGCCGTAGCAACTACATTTCTAATGATCCTACATCCTCTTCTTCACCACCGTCGTCTTTTCCATCTCTGGGGACTTCATGTCTTTTACATGTTCATTTCTTTCCTTCCTCACTCATTCGGGAGCCATTTCCCTAAGCAGCAGTCTGAGTCCACCAGGTGATATTTCACACAGTGACGACGTACTTTTTCTTTTAACATTTGATCTGCATACAATTATCAGTAAATTATAGAAGACGAGTAACTGCACCAATTCAGGGATCTTTTAAGACAAGCCTTTTAAGTTTTGTGGGTCTTTCCGCGAGGGCAGAAATGTCCACACATGAACCCTAGTGTCTCCAAGATGATTAAAATACAACCCTTAGGGAGAACAAACTGCAACTACTTGATTAATCTCTCTTTCAATTAGAAAGCAGTGGTTGGGCCGTCCTCTTCCTGTGGGTTGCTTCTTCAGGTTTTATATCCACTTGCATACAGGGGTATACGGCATTCTTATCATCTGTGTCCCAAATGGCACTCTAATCCCAATATAGTGCACTACTTTTGACCAGCTCTGCTCAGAAGTAGGGCACCATTTATGGAATAGGGTTCCATTTGGGACGCGGCCCCTGTGTAGGTTCACAGAAGCCCAAATGTCCCTTGGCAATTATTAGACCCACTAACGACAACGCAATTAAGACCCCATCCTTCTTGTTCTTCCTCAGAACAACTGAGTAAGCGAAAAAAGTCAACTATGAGCCAGTGTTTTTATTTGCCTTAATTCATAGACTAGAGCCTTAATAAGATATGTCTATGTGCCTTACAGGTAAGTTTGAATTTCATTTGGCTCTGTTCATTTCTCTGTTGAACAGTGCAGAAGATGTAGGATTGGGGGTTAATTAACATATATTTACAAATTATACTATTCAAACTAATTTAGTTTTCTGCAAAAATGAATCTCAATTACAAAGGGAAAAGGGAAACCAGAAATGGAAATTTTCTGTAGACATTAAAATGGATGAGTGTTGTTTTACGAGGGAATCTTTTCTCTCATTTCATAGACTTTTATTAAAGTTATCCACTAGCCTTTTACTGGAATGCGAATGAACGACATTTACAGAAGATCACACGACAGAAGCCCGCCCCAAATTATGTAGGAATTCACACTGGGCAGCATTTCATAGAACAAAACAGGGCTAGTGGGAAAAACTGCTGAGAGAGGTCATTCCCACATTTCATCTCTGTGATTACTTGTCCATGTCAAACCATTAGCTGACATCATGTCATCCCTTCCAAAACATGAAACAGTAGAGGAAAAAAGAGAGAAGGAAGGAATTTCATAATGAAAGAGTGTGAAAGGAAACAAATGTTCAGCCCGTTTTATTGATTCTTCTCAATTAATAAGTAAAAGCTGACAATAGCAACAAAAAGCTAGGAACAATATGTGGTTTGTCTCATTGTGCTCTCAAATGTTATTTTTTATAGATTTTCCCCCAGCCTTGTGCAATTACTGACAAAAAACAAATAAATAAGCTATTGGATTTAAATGGCAGAATAAAAAAAAAAAACTTTAACAGCAATGATTGGTGCATTTATCATATTTGTTGCAGTAATGATACTGTGTTGTATTAATGGTAAAACAATTTTGTAGATCAAATATCATTGATTGATCGTCAGAGAGCGTTGAGTCAAATATATCACAAGTATACATTTTGCAGTATAGCACATAAGTGAATGATTTACATCAGGGGTCTTCAACCTTTTCTTGCCCAGGGACCCTAGGGACCCCCCTCCCAGGCAACCCAGGGACCCCCATCATACGTTAGCAAAAACGGACCCCGGGTTGAATGCCCCTGATTTATATTCATATTATTCAACCCATGAATACATGTAATTCCATCATTCTCGTGGTTCATATTTGGTTAACCCTATTTTTGGCTTATGAATTTGATGACAAACAATATATAGCTTGGAAAATACATGTGAAACGACTACAAATGCAGGGGGGAAGTCATGAAATTTATTTGAACTTTTATTCACCAACTGTCGATATATTATAGTAAATATACATACAAGTAGCATACATCCACAGTCTATTAGATAATATAGCAAAGCATTTCTAAACAAGTCATCATGGCATATACGTTTCAGTAAATTCTTGCCTTATCTCTAAAATTCACCCTTTTTATTTGACTAATTTCAGCCCCTTAAACTAATAATCAAAATCTCTTGTTCGCCACAAACCACCTTCAATGTTGAAATTTAAATAAGTACAGTTGATATCAAAGTATCCAAGTTAATATGAAAAGGTTCAAAGATGTTGAACATTTCAACCACTGTGGGTCATTTGCGAAGCCACTATTATTTTATTCATTCAATATATTTTATTCAATATATTTTACATCACGTTCTGTCCCTTATCTTCTATGATCCCAATATAGCTGCCTTGGTAAGATTCAGAGCCAATAATGAACCCAATCACATATTATAATTACTTTCATTTGATTTTATTCTAGAAGTAAAATTAGGGATGAATGTTGAAGATATCTGCAAGGTAGATTTATACTTTTGTACATTTTGCATATCTAAGGATCAGTATGTCCCCTCCCATACTTTGGGATAAAAGGGGACCTGTAACCTCTGGCCACGTCCTGTACTTTATTGATCTGAGGAGCTTACTATGACATTTACTGATTTTAAATAACTATTTACTGAAAAAAAATGTATCATTAAGGTACTGACAGTATGTACACAAGAAAATATATTTTCACAAGGAAGGTCCTGCTACTTCTGACAATATTCTGCAAATGTTCATGGTTTAAGTATCATATTTGAAATAATATGATGTAACTAAATATAATATAATACCATTTTAATTAATAATCAATCAAGTGTTTTCACAGTTGGAAACGACAGTACGGCTGAATCGTAATCATTTTGCCTACATAGCCAAATAATGTGTTCTACAATTTCTGTGGTTGTATTTTTTCTGACTCCTCTTATAATTATTCATACTATTCAAATTATCCGTGAATATACAACATGATTCGATAGTGCACTGAGAAGTTTCTATCTAACACAGAGCAGATCATGTGTTCGTATTCCCGTTTTTGTTCCTTTAGCTCCAACATACACAATGTATTATTCATCCCAGTCTTCTGTAATACAAATGGTCCTAGGATGAGGGACAAATCAGGGTTTTCAAAACGTCCTTGTGGGAAATTGATTCCTAAACAATTTGGGTCTTCAGAGAGAATTGGCACAGGAGTCACTATGGGCCCCTGAGAGGGCCAAACTATGTTTGTGTGTCACAGGAGAAAATCACACAGTTCCACTTGAGACAAACACAATTTCATATTAATGAATAATTGAGACGGTTTAGAACTGTGGGGAGATGAGTGTGACAGATATTTCTTTTACAAAGTTAAAAGCCATTGTTTTCTTCTAACAATGACCGTGCCCCATTACTGGTTTTCAATTAGCTTGTATTCAATATCAGGCTGAAATACGTCGATGGTAGAGTAGTCATGATATGCCATTAGACTTCTGTGAGTGGGATAAAAACCTTTTCAGCATGATGATAATCATGTGTGCACTAGAAAGATATGTACCGGTGTATGGGTTTAAATCTCTTTGACCCAATTGAGCACTTATGTTACGTCTTTTACCCAAAATTATAATAAAAAATCATTTATAAGGATAAAACTGCAACAAAGAGGTTCACCACAATCATTTAACATTACGGTAAAAATCAACAATTTAAAACATTTATAGATTTTATATACAACCATTTTAGATAGTGTTTTTGGGGTGGGGGCGAGGCAGGGCTGGGGGGGGTTGGGTTCTATCCAATTCATTGTTTGCATCTTTTCTAATCGCCCCCCTTTTTTTATTTGATTGTTTTCCCAACCCTCTCATCCTTCCCCTGATTGGAGTAAACTAACGGACAACAATACTTCTACTGCTACTTACAGCTATTTTCTCTCACATGTACGGTA
>NC_074706.1:5103981-5118981 GCF_029448725.1 Salvelinus fontinalis | reverse complement strand
TAGTGCACTACATTTGACCAGGACCTATAGGGTAAGTAGTGCACTACATTGGAACAGGACCAATAGGGTAAGTAGTGCACTACATTTGACCAGGACCAATAGGGTAAGTATAGCACTACATTGACCAGGACCTATAGGGTAAGTAGTGCACTACATTTGACCAGGACCAATAGGGTAAGTAGTGCACTACATTTGACCAGGACCAATAGGGTAAGTAGTGCACTACATTTGACCAGGACCTATAGGGTAAGTAGTGCACTACATTTGACCAGGACCTATAGGGTAAGTAGTGCACTACATTTGACCAGGACCAATAGGGTAAGTAGTGCACTACATTTGACCAGGACCTATAGGGTAAGTAGTGCACTACATTTGACCAGGACCAATAGGGTAAGTAGTGCACTACATTTGACCAGGACCAATAGGGTAAGTATAGCACTACATTTGACCAGGACCAATAGGGTAAGTAGTGCACTACATTTGACCAGGACCTATAGGGTAAGTAGTGCACTACATTTGACCAGGACCAATAGGGTAAGTAGTGCACTACATTTGACCAGGACCTATAGGGTAAGTATAGCACTACATTTGACCAGGACCTATAGGGCAAGTAGTGCACTACATTTGACCAGGACCTATAGGGTAAGTATAGCACTACATTTGACCAGGACCTATAGGGCAAGTAGTGCACTACATTTGATTAGGACCTATAGGGTAAGTATAGCACTACATTTGACCAGGACCTATAGGGTAGGTAGTGCACTACATTTGATCAGGACCAATATGGTAAATAGTGCACTACATTTGATTAGGACCTATAGGGTAAGTAGTGCACTACATTTGACCAGGACCTATAGGGTAAGTAGTGCACTACATTTGACCAGGACCTATAGGGTAAGTAGTGCACTACATTGTATTACGGCCAATAGGGTAAGTAGTGCACTACATTTGACCAGGCCTTAAAGGATAAGTAGTGCACTACATTGTATTAGGGCCTATAGGGTAAGTAGTGCACTACATTGGAACAGGACCAATAGGGTAAGTAGTGCACTACATTTGACCAGGACCAATAGGGTAAGTATAGCACTACATTTGACCAGGACCTATAGGGTAAGTATAGCACTACATTTGACCAGGACCTATAGGGTAAGTATAGCACTACATTTGACCAGGACCTATAGGGTAAGTAGTGCACTACATTTGACCAGGACCTATAGGGTAAGTAGTGCACTACATATGACCAGGACCAATAGGGTAAGTAGTGCACTACATTTGACCAGGACCTATAGGGTAAGTAGTGCACTACATTTGACCAGGACCAATAGGGTAAGTAGTGCACTACATTTGACCAGGACCAATAGGGTAAGTATAGCACTACATTTGACCAGGACCAATAGGGTAAGTAGTGCACTACATTTGACCAGGACCTATAGGGTAAGTATAGCACTACATTTGACCAGGACCTATAGGGCAAGTAGTGCACTACATTTGACCAGGACCTATAGGGTAAGTATAGCACTACATTTGACCAGGACCTATAGGGCAAGTAGTGCACTACATTTGATTAGGACCTATAGGGTAAGTATAGCACTACATTTGACCAGGACCTATAGGGTAGGTAGTGCACTACATTTGATCAGGACCAATATGGTAAATAGTGCACTACATTTGATTAGGACCTATAGGGTAAGTAGTGCACTACATTTGACCAGGACCTATAGGGTAAGTAGTGCACTACATTTGACCAGGACCTATAGGGTAAGTAGTGCACTACATTTGACCAGGACCTATAGGGTAAGTAGTGCACTACATTTGACCAGGACCTATAGGGTAAGTAGTGCACTACATTTGACCAGGACCTATAGGGTAAGTAGTGCACTACATTTGACCAGGACCTATAGGGTAAGTAGTGCACTACATTTGACCAGGACCTATAGGGTAAGTAGTGCACTACATTTGACCAGGACCTATAGGGTAAGTAGTGCACTACATTTGACCAGGACCTATAGGGTAAGTAGTGCACTACATTTGACCAGGACCTATAGGGTAAGTAGTGCACTACATTTGACCAGGACCTATAGGGTAAGTAGTGCACTACATTTGACCAGGACCTATAGGGTAAGTAGTGCACTACATTTGACCAGGACCTATAGGGTAAGTAGTGCACTACATTTGACCAGGACCTATAGGGTATGTAGTGCACTACATTTGACCAGGACCAATAGGGTAAGTAGTGCACTACATTTGACCAGGACCTATAGGGTATGTAGTGCACTACATTTGACCAGGACCTATAGGGTAAGTATAGCACTACATTTGACCAGGACCAATAGGGTAAGTAGTGCACTACATTTGACCAGGACCTATAGGGTAAGTAGTGCACTACATTTGACCAGGACCTATAGGGTAAGTAGTGCACTACATTTGACCAGGACCTATAGGGTAAGTAGTGCACTACATTGGAACAGGACCAATAGGGTAAGTAGTGCACTACATTTGATTAGGACCTATAGGGTAAGTAGTGCACTACATTTGACCAGGACCAATAGGGTAAGTAGTGCACTACATTTGACCAGGACCAATAGGGTAAGTAGTGCACTACATTTGACCAGGACCAATAGGGTAAGTAGTGCACTACATTTGACCAGGACCTATAGGGTAAGTAGTGCACTACATTTGACCAGGACCCATAGGGTAAGTAGTGCACTACATTTGACCAGGACCTATAGGGATGGATACATGGCCGTAAATGGCTTCAATTGCAGCTGCTGAGGAAATTAGAAGAAATAAATGTTTTTTATTTTCATTTCATGAGTTAATGTTGATTACATAACCTGGACAGTCACCAGTCAGTAACACTGCTGCAACTACATATGAACTAAAGAATGGCCTTGTATCTCTCTGAATGATGGAGCACACACACACACACACACACACACACACACACACACACACACACACACACACACACACACACACACACACACACACACACACACACACACACACACACACACACACACACACACACACATACATACAGACACAAACACAGACAGACACACACATGTGTGCTGCCTGTGTACCTGTGGAGGGTAATGGTTGTAAAGTAGATCCTGAGCTGCATGGACCTCTTCTATTCTACAAAACAATACCAGTCTCGTCTATCCTACAAAACAATCCCAGTCTCTTCTATCCTACAAAACAATACCAGTCTCTTCTATCCTACAAAACAATACCAGTCTCTTCTATCCTACAAAACAATACCAGTCTCTTCTATCCTACAAAACAACACCAGTCTCTTCTGTCCTACAAAACAATACCAGTCTCTTCTGTCCTACAAAACAATACCAGTCTCTTCTATCCTACAAAACAATACCAGTCTCTTCTGTCCTACAAAACAATACCAGTCTCTTCTATCCTACAAAACAATACCAGTCTCTTCTATCCTACAAAACAATACCAGTCTCTTCTATCCTACAAAACAATACCAGTCTCTTCTATCCTACAAAACAATACCAGTCTCTTCTATCCTACAAAACAATACCAGTCTCTTCTATCCTACAAAACAATACCAGTCTCTTCTATCCTACAAAACAATACCAGTCTCTTCTATCCTACAAAACAATACCAGTCTCTTCTGTCCTACAAAACAATACCAGTCTCTTCTATCCTACAAAACAATACCAGTCTCTTCTATCCTACAAAACAATACCTGTCTCTTCTATCCTACAAAACAATACCAGTCTCTTCTATCCTACAAAACAATGCCAGTCTCTTCTGTCCTACAAAACAATACCAGTCTCTTCTATCCTACAAAACAATACCAGTCTCTTCTATCCTACAAAACAATACCAGTCTCTTCTGTCCTACAAAACAATACCAGTCTCTTCTATCCTACAAAACAATACCAGTCTCTTCTGTCCTACAAAACAATACCAGTCTCTTCTATCCTACAAAACAATACCAGTCTCTTCTATCCTACAAAACAATACCAGTCTCTTCTATCCTACAAAACAATGCCAGTCTCTTCTATCCTACAAAACAACACCAGGACCTCTTCTATCCTACAAAATAAAAACTCATGTTTTTCTTCACAAAATAAAATGCCATATTTTTGTTTATCTCCTCATTTTAAAAAAAAGAGCATCACATTTCGAGATAGAGGAGAAGAAATAAAAAGCTTTGCCGCGGCGATGTAAAGACCTCATAAAACTGTTATTGGTCGTCTTTCATTCTCTCCGTTCTCGGCGTTGTTACCGTGGAGATAAGTGCAGTGGAGAGGTTAGTGTTAGTGAGGTACAAAGGCTGTGTTCCAAACGGCACCCTGTTTCCTTATGGGCTCTGGTCAAAAGTAGTGCACTTCATAGGGAATAGGATGCCAACTCTGGTCAAAAGTAGTGCACTTTATAGGAATAGGGGGCCATTTGGGACACAAAACACGTGTTTTAGCTCTGAAAGGGAAATTGTCTAGTTGGGGGTTTTGTTAAAGGGCTTGTTGAGATTTACCAGATAACATCTCGTGCTTTTCTGCTTTCCCCTCGCAAAGAATAGATGTTTAATACCCACCCACACACACACACACACACACACACACACACACACACACACACACCGACACCCACACCGACACCCACACACCGACACACACACACACACACACGCACACACGCACACACGCACACACGCACACACGCACACACGCACACACGCACACACGCACACACGCACACACGCACACACTGACACACACACACACCGACACCGACACACACACACACACACACACACACACACACACACACACACACACACACACACACACACACACACACACACACGACTCAAAACGGGTTTCTAAACACAAAACACAGTGTGAACAAAAAATGCTTTCAGCAAGACCTATCAGCTGATCTAGGGTCAGTTTGTGTTGTTGTATGGTAATGGTCACATACAGGATATGAGAGGGATCAGCTGATCTAGGGTCAGTTTGTGTTGTTGTATGGTAATGGTCACATACAGGATATGAGAGGGATCAGCTGATCTAGGGTCAGTTTGTGTTGTTGTATGGTAATGGTCACATACAGGATATGAGAGGGATTAGCTGATCTAGGGTCAGTTTGTGTTGTTGTATGGTAATGGTCAGGATATGAGAGGGAAACGCTGATCTAGGGTCAGTTTGTGTTGTTGTATGGTAATGGTCACATACAGAATATGAGAGGGATCAGCTGACCCTGGAAATGGGGGGGGGGGGGGGGAGAGAAGGGACAACCATGACAGAGATACTGGTCAAAATAGAGGATTTATGATCACATCATACACACTATTATTTTCTCCCAGACTTTTTAAATGTCAAGGTTGAAGATCATCTGACCCTGGATCTGATTTAGGGGAAGATCATCTGACACTGGATCTGATTTAGGGGAAGATCATCTGATCCTGGATCTGTATATAAAGCAGGATTTATGTGAGAATAATCTGATCCTGGATCTGTATATAAGGGAGGATTGTGTGGCTCATACTTTTCAGGTAAAGGGACACTGAGAGGGGTTAATGAGGAACAGGTAAAGGGACACTGAGAGGGGTTAATGGGTAACAGGTAAAGGGACACTGAGAGGGGTTAATGAGGAACAGGTAAAGGGACACTGAGAGGGGTTAATGAGGAACAGGTAAAGGGACACTGAGAGGGGTTAATGAGGAACAGGTAAAGGGACTCTGAGAGGGGTTAATGAGGAACAGGTTGGGGACACTGAGAGGGGTTAATGAGGAACAGGTAAAGGGACACTGAGAGGGGTGAATGGGGAACAGGTAAAGGGACACTGAGAGGGGTTAATGAGGAACAGGTAAAGGGACACTGAGAGGGGTTAATGGGGAACAGTTTGGGGACACAGAGAGGGGTTAATGGGGAACAGGTTGGGGACACAGAGAGGGGTTAATGAGTAACAGGTTGGGGACACTGAGAGGGGTTAATGAGGAACAGGTAAAGGGACACTGAGAGGGGTTAATGAGGAACAGGTAAAGGGACACAGAGAGGGGTTAATGAGGTACAGGTAAAGGGACACAGAGAGGGGTTAATGGGGAACAGGTAAAGGGACACTGAGAGGGGTTAATGAGGAACAGGTAAAGGGACACAGAGAGGGGTTAATGAGGTACAGGTAAAGGGACACTGAGAGGGGTTAATGAGGTACAGGTAAAGGGACACTGAGAGGGGTGAATGGGGAACAGGTAAAGGGACACTGAGAGGGGTTAATGAGGAACAGGTAAAGGGACACTGAGAGGGGTTAATGAGGTACAGGTAAAGGGACACTGAGAGGGGTGAATGGGGAACAGGTAAAGGGACACTGAGAGGGGTTAATGAGGAACAGGTAAAGGGACACTGAGAGGGGTTAATGGGGAACAGTTTGGGGACACAGAGAGGGGTTAATGGGGAACAGGTTGGGGACACAGAGAGGGGTTAATGAGTAACAGGTTGGGGACACTGAGAGGGGTTAATGAGGAACAGGTAAAGGGACACTGAGAGGGGTTAATGAGGAACAGGTAAAGGGACACTGAGAGGGGTTAATGAGGAACAGGTAAATGGACACTGAGAGGGGTTAATGGGGAACAGGTAAAGGGACACTGAGAGGGGTTAATGAGGAACAGGTAAAGGGACACTG
Source organism: Salvelinus fontinalis (assembly GCF_029448725.1). Classification (NCBI taxonomy): domain Eukaryota; kingdom Metazoa; phylum Chordata; class Actinopteri; order Salmoniformes; family Salmonidae; genus Salvelinus; species Salvelinus fontinalis. Next base: position 5,112,325 of record NC_074706.1, on the reverse strand, counting down.
AGAGGGGTTAATGGGTAACAGGTAAAGGGACACAGAGAGGGGTTAATGAGGAACAGGTTCGGGACACAGAGAGGGGTTAATGGGGAACAGGTGAAGGGACACTGGGAGGGGTGAATGACCCATCGTTCCTCTATTAAATCTGGGGTGATCCACTTAGAACTGAGATGATCCACTTAGAACTGAGATGATCCACTTCTTTCGTCCCCTTCTCTCTTCTCTCTCTTTTCCCCATTTACTCCGTGTTGAATTCCAGGTACCAAAGCTTGATGGATACATTTGACCTTCTCTCTCTCCGTCCTCTCTTCACTCTCTTTTATCCTCCCCTTTATTGAATCCCATCATTATCTAAAGCTTGAAGGATACTCCTTTTTCCCTCCCCTTCCTTTTCTCTACTCCCGTTTGCCATTTTTTTTATTCCAGGTATGATCATTATTTAAAGCTTGAAGGATCCATTTCTTCTTCTCAAACTGGCTCGAATTAAGATCCTATAGCTGTACACATGATACACTTTTCCTCTCTCATCCCTCTTTTCCTCAACCTATTCCTCTCTCATCCCCCTCTTCCTCTACCTTTTCCCCGCTCATCCCTCTTTTCCTCTACCTTTTCCTCTCTCATCCCTCTCTTCCTCTACCTTTTCCTCTCTCATCCCTCTCTTCCCCTACCTTTTCACCTCTCATCCCTCGCTTCCTCTACCTTTTCCCCTCTCATCCCTCTCTTCCTCTACCTTTTCCTCTCTCATCCCTCTCTTCCTCAACCTTTTCCTCTCTCATCCCTCTCTTCCTCAACCTTTTCCCCTCTCATCCCTCTCATCCTCAACCTTTTCCCCTTTCATCCCTCTCTTCCTCAACCTTTTCCTCTCTCATCCCTCTCTTCCTCAACCTTTTCCCCTCTCATCCCTCTCTTCCTCTACCTTTTCCTCTCTCATCCCTCTCTTCCTCAACCTTTTCCCCTCTCATCCCTCTCTTCCTCTACCTTTTCCCCTCTCATCCCTCTCTTCCTCAACCTTTTCCCCTCTCATCCCTCTCATCCTCAACCTTTTCCCCTCTCATCCCTCTCTTCCTCAACCTTTTCCTCTCTCATCCCTCTCTTCCTCAACCTTTTCCTCTCTCATCCCTCTCTTCCTCAACCTTTTCCTCTCTCATCCCTCTCTTCCTCAACCTTTTCCTCTCTCATCCCTCTCTTCCTCAACCTTTTCACCTCTCATCCCTCTCTTCCTCAACCTTTTCCTCTCTCATCCCTCTCTTCCTCAACCTTTTCCTCTCTCATCCCTCTCTTCCTCAACCTTTTCCCCTCTCATCCCTCTCTATGATCCACGTGTTTCCTCCCCTTCTCTCCTCCTTCTATTCTTCCTCTCTCTTCCTCCTTACCTCTGTATTCAATTCCAGGAACTATTGTCTCTTGATGAAGCTTTACGGATACATTTTACCCTCCCTTCTCACCTTCCTGTCTTAAAATGTATTTTCACTCTCTATACTGAATTCCAGGTAACCGTCGTTGTTTAAAAGCTTGAAGGATCCTGATTGTTCCTCCTCCACCTCTCTTTGTCTCCCGTCTGTCTTTCCCTCTCACCTTTATAACATTACAGGTTAGGATGCTCTTTAAAGCCTGACGGATCCCCAGTGTACTTCCACTCTGCTTCCTTTGTCTTCCATTCTATTTTAAGTGGACCTCGTTCTGAAAGCTTAATTGTTTGCTAATGAACAGGCTTGGGAACGTAGTTTCACAAAGTTTAAATAACCCTCTTCTGTTGCTCTTAAAAGGGTAGGAGAGAGAGAGAGAGAGAGAGAGAGAGAGAGAGAGAGAGAGAGAGAGAGAGACAGAGACAGAGACAGAGACAGAGACAGAGACAGAGACAGAGACAGAGACAGAGACAGAGAGAGAGGCGGGAAACTGGTTCGGGTGAGAAACACTTATAACTCAGGCCTATAGATTATGACAGTCCAATCTCCCAGCCTGTCGCCTGAAAAACAACAACAAAACAACCAGCCACGGAGGACAGAGGGGCTTCACAAATCACACCCTATTCCCTATGTAGTGCACTACGTTGACCATGGTCCCTGGTGCTCTACACTGCAACTTTAGGGCACTACACTGTAACTTTAGGGCACTACACTGTAACTTTAGGGCACTACACTGTAATCGTGGGCCACTACACTGCAACCGTATGGCACTACACTGCAACTTTAGGGCACTACACTGCAACTTTAGGGTACTACACTGCAACCGTAGGCCACTACACTGCAACTTTAGGGCACTACACTGCAACTTTAGGGCACTACACTGCAACCGTAGGGCACTACACATCAAACGTAGGGCACCACACTGCAACCGTAGACCACTACACTGTAACTTTAGTGCACTACACTGAAACCGTAGGGCACTGCACTGCAACCGTAGTGCATCACACTGCAACCGTAGTGCATCACACTGCAACCGTAGTGCATCACACTGCAACCGTAGGGCACTACACTGCAACCGTAGGGCATCACACTGCAACCGTAGGGCACTACACTGCAACCGTAGGGCACTACACTGCAACTGTAGTGCACTACACTGAAACCGTAGGGCACTACACTGTAAAATTAGGACGCTACACTGCAACCGTAGGGCACTACACTGTAACTGTAGGGCACTACACATCAAACGTAGGGCACCACACTGCGACCGTAGGGCACTACACTGCAACCGTAGGGCACTACACTGCAGCCGTAGGGGACTACACTGCAACTGTAAAAGGAACAGGTTGCTATATGGGACAGAGAAAAGAGAGAGAAAGACGGAGAGAGAAGGACATCATGACATCCAGGGAGAAAGAGAAAGAGTGTGAAAAAGAAGCAGAGAGCGGTAGGGAGGCGGGAAACTGGTTTGGGTGAGAAACACTTATAACTCAGGCCTATAGATTATGACAGTCCAATCTCCCAGCCTGTCGCCTGAAAAACAACAACAAACCAACCAGCCACGGAGGACAGAGGGGCTTCACAAATCACACCCTATTCCCTATGTAGTGCACTACGTTGACCATGGTCCCTGGTGCTCTACACTGCAACTTTAGGGCACTACACTGTAACTTTAGGGCACTACAATGCAACCGTAGGGCACTACACTGCAACCGTTGGGCACTACACTGCAACTTTAGGGCACTACACTGTAACTTTAGGGCACTAAACTGCAACCCTAGGGCACCACACTGCAACCGTAGGGCACCACACTGCAACTTTAGGTCACTACACTGAAACCGTAGGGCACCACACTGCAACCGTAGGGCACCACACTGCAACTTTAGGTCACTACACTGAAACCGTAGGTCACTACACTGAAACCGTAGGGCACTACACTGCAACCGTAGGGCACTACACTGCAACCGTAGGGCACCACACTGCAACCGTAGGGCACCACACTGCAACCATAGGCCACTACACTGCAACCGTAGGGCACTACACTGCAACCGTAGGGCACTACACTGCAACCGTAGGGCACCACACTGCAACCATAGGCCACTACACTGCAACCGTAGGGCACTACACTGCAACCGTAGGGCACCACACTGCAACCGTAGGGCACCACACTGCAACCATAGGCCACTACACTGCAACCGTAGGGCACTACACTGCAACCGTAGGGCACTACACTGCAACCGTAGGGCACCACACTGCAACCATAGGCCACTACACTGCAACCGTAGGGCACTACACTGCAACCGTAGGGCACCACACTGCAACTTTAGGTCACTACACTGAAACCGTAGGGCACCACACTGCAACCGTAGGGCACCACACTGCAACCATAGGCCACTACACTGCAACCGTAGGGCACTACACTGCAACCGTAGGGCACCACACTGCAACCGTAGGTCACTACACTGAAACCGTAGGGCACCACACTGCAACCGTAGGGCACCACACTGCAACCGTAGGTCACTACACTGAAACCGTAGGGCACCACACTGCAACCGTAGGGCACCACACTGCAACTTTAGGTCACTACACTGAAACCGTAGGGCACTACACTGTAACCGTAGGGCACTACACTGCAACCGTAGGGCACTACACTGCAACCGTAGGGCACCACACTGCAACTTTAGGTCACTACACTGCAACCGTAGGGCACTACACTGCAACCGTAGGGCACCACACTGCAACTTTAGGTCACTACACTGAAACCGTAGGGCACTACACTGTAACCGTAGGGCACTACACTGCCACCGTAGGGCACTACACTGCCACCGTAGGGCACCACACTGCCACCGTAGGGCACTACACTGCCACCGTAGGGCACTACACTGCCACCGTAGGGCACTACACTGCCACCGTAGGGCACTACACTGCAACCGTAGGGCACCACACTGCAACCGTAGGGCACCACACTGAGAGACAGAGGGGATGAGAGGGTGAATGGAGGGGATGTACAGACGGGATGAGATGGTGAATGGAGGGGAGAGACAGAGGGGATGAGAGGGTGAATGGAGGGGATGTACAGACGGGATGAGATGGTGAATGGAGGGGAGAGACAGAGGGGATGAGAGGGTGAATGGAGGGGATGTACAGACGGGATGAGAGGGTGAATGGAGGGGAGAGACAGAGGGGATGAGAGGGTGAATGGAGGGGATGTACAGACGGGATGAGAGGGTGAATGGAGGGGATGTACAGACGGGATGAGAGGGTGAATGGAGGGGATGTACAGACGGGATGAGAGGGTGAATGGAGGGGAGAGACAGAGGGGATGAGAGGGTGAATGGAGGGGATGTACAGACGGGATGAGAGGGTGAATGGAGGGGATGTACAGACGGGATGAGAGGGTGAATGGAGGGGATGTACAGACGGGATGAGAGGGTGAATGGAGGGGAGAGACAGAGGGGATGAGAGGGTGAATGGAGGGAAGATACAGAGGGGATGAGATGGTGAATGGAGGGGAGAGACAGAGGGGATGAGAGGGTGAATGGAGGGGATGTACAGACGGGATGAGAGGGTGAATGGAGGGGATGTACAGACGGGATGAGAGGGTGAATGGAGGGAAGATACAGAGGGGATGAGATGGTGAATGGAGGGGAGAGACAGAGGGGATGAGAGGGTGAATGGAGGGGATGTACAGACGGGATGAGAGGGTGAATGGAGGGGAGAGACAGAGGGGATGAGAGGGTGAATGGAGGGAAGATACAGAGGGGATGAGATGGTGAATGGAGGGGAGAGACAGAGGGGATGAGAGGGTGAATGGAGGGGATGTACAGACGGGATGAGATGGTGAATGGAGAGAAGAAATGATACAGGAAGTAGACAGGGAACCAAAAAATGACAAATAAAACGGATATTCTGGATGAAATGGATAGATTATTCTGGTCCCTCCCCCATCTCTACTTCCCCCTTTCTCTCTCTCCCTCCCTCCCACCCTCCCGCATCTCTCCTTCCCTCTCTCTCTGTCCTCCCTCGTCTCTCCTTCCCTCTCTCTCTCTCTCCTTTCCCCATCTCTCCTTCACTCTCTCTCTCTCCCTCCCGCATCTCTCCTTCCCTCTCTCTCTGTCCTCCCTCGTCTCTCCTTCCCTCTCTCTCTCTCTCCTTTCCCCATCTCTCCTTCACTCTCTCTCTCTCCCTCCCCGCATCTCTCATTCACTCTCTCTCTCTCCCTCCCCGCATCTCTCATTCACTCTCTCTGTCTCCCTCCCCATCTCTCATTCACTCTCTCTCTCTCCCTCCCCATCTCTCATTCACTCTATCTCTGTCTCCTTCCCCATCTCTCCTTCCCTCTCTCTCTCCTTTCCCCATCTCTCCTCCCCACTCTCTCCCTCCCCCATCTCTCCTTCCCTCTCTCTCTCTCCTTCCCCCATCTCTCCTTCCCTCTATCTCTCTCTCCTTTCCCCATATCTCCTTCCCTCTCTCTCTCTCCCTCCCCATCTCTCCTTCCCTCTCTCTCTCTCCCTCCCCATCTATCCTTCCCTCTCGCTCTCTCTCCCCCATCTCGCCTTCCCTCACTCTCTCTCTCCTTCCGCCATCTCTCCTTCCCCCTCTCTCTCTACTTTCCCCATCTCTCCTTCCCTTCCTCATCTCTCAATCCCTACCTCCCCCATCTCTCCTTCCCTCCCTCTCTCTCCCCGATCTCTCCTTCCCTCTCGCTCTCGCTCCCCCATCTCTCCTTCCCTCTCGCTCTCGCTCCCCCATCTCTCCTTCCCTCTATCTCTCTCTCCCTCCCCATCTCTCCTTCCCTCTATCTCTCACTCCCCCATCTCTCCCTCCCCCATCTCTCATTCCCTATTTCTCTCTCCCTCCCCATCTCTCCTTCCGTCTATCTCTCTCCCTCCCCCCATCTCTCCATCCCTCTCTCTCTCTCTCTCACTTCACTCTCTGTTCCCTCCCTCTCACTCCTTTCTCTCTCGTCATCAATATACTATATAGCTGTCTGAGCTTCTATCCACTTCTGTCTGCCCTCTCTATCACCACTTTCTCACCCTCACCTACTCTCACTATCAATCATACGACTACCTCACAGACTCACAGCCCAGCCTCTCCCGACCCCCCTTCTCTTTCTCCTTCTATCTCTCTTTCTCTCTCTCTGCCCACCCGTCTCACAATCAATCTAAATCAGTTGTCAACACACACACTCCTCTCCTGTCTCTCTCTTAGTGTCTATCTGTCTCCCTCTCCCTCTGTTCATCTCTCTCTTAGTGTCTATCTGTCTCCCTCTCCCTCTGTTCATCTCTCTCTTAGTGTCTATCTGTCTCCCTCTCCCTCTGTTCATCTCTCTCTCAGTGTCTATCTGTCTCCCTCTCCCTCTGTTCATCTCTCTCTTTAATTGTCTCTCCATCTCTTTTCCCGTTCTGGCCAACCTTTCTAATGGGTAGTGAATCCTTTCCTTTCCTCTCCGCCTTCTGCCCCTCTTTTTTGCCCCTGTTGTCCTCTCTATCGCTCTCTCCTCTCTGATTCCCTCCCTCCTCTCATCCCCTATCCCAGACTCTCTCCTCTCTGATTCCCTCCCTCTCATCCCCTATCCCAGACTCTCTCCTCTCTGATTCCCTCCATCCTCTCATCCCCTATCCCAGACTCTCTCCTCTCTGATTCCCTCCTGTCATCCCCTATCCCAGACTCTCTCCTCTCTGATTCCCTCCTTTCATCCCCTATCCCAGACTCTCTCCTCTCTGATTCCCTCCTGTCATCCCCTATCCCAGACTCTCTCCTCTCTGATTCCCTCCTGTCATCCCCTATACCAGACACTCTCCTCTCTGATTCCCTCCCTGTCATCCCCTATCCCAGACTCTCTCCTCTCTGATTCCTTCATGTCATCCCCTATCCCAGACTCTCTCCTCTCTGATTCCCTCCCTGTCATCCCCTATCCCAGACTCTCTCTTCTCTGATTCCCTCCCTGTCATCCCCTATCCCAGACTCTCTCTTCTCTGATTCCCTGCCTGTCATCCCCTATCCCAGACCCTCTCCTCTCTGATTCCCTCCCTCTCATCCCCTATCCCAGACTCTCTCCTCTCTGATTCCCTCCCTCTCATCCCCTATCCCAGATTCTCTCCTCTCTGATTCCCTCCTCTCATCCCCTATCCCAGACACTCTCCTCTCTGATTCCCTCCTCTCATCCCCTATCCCAGACTCTCTCCTCTCTGATTCCCTCCCTCTCATCCCCTATCCCAGACTCTCTCCTCTCTGATTCCCTCCTCTTATCCCCTATCCCAGACTCTCTCCTCTCTTACTCCCTCCCTCATGTCATCCCCTATCCCAGACTCTCTCCTCTCTGATTCCCTCCCTCATGTCATCCCCTATCCCAGACTCTCTCCTCTCTGATTCCCTCCTCTCATCCCCTATCCCAGACTCTCTCCTCTCTGATTCCCTCCCTGTCATCTCCTATCCCAGACTCTCTCCTCTCAGATTCCCTCCCTGATGTCATCCCCTATCCCAGACTCTCTCCTCTCTTACTCCCTCCCTCATGTCATCCCCTATCCCAGACTCTCTCCTCTCTGATTCCCTCCCTCATGTCATCCCCTATCCCAGACTCTCTCCTCTCTGATTCCCTCCATCCTCTCATCCCCTATCCCAGACTCTCTCCTCTCTGATTCCCTCCTCTCATCCCCTATCCCAGACTCTCTCCTCTCTGATTCCCTCTCTCCTGTAATCCCTCTCTCCCAGGTTTTCCTCCTCCCCTCCCCTCTCCTCTCTCCTCCTCTCCTCATCTCTCTGACTCTCTCCCCTCCTCTCTCTTCCTCTCCTCATCTCTCTGCCTCTCTCCCCTGCCTCTCTCCCCTCCTCTCTCTTCCTCTCCTCATCTCTCTGCCTCTCTCCCCTGCCTCTCTCCCCTCCTCTCTCCCCTTCCCCTCTCCCCTCCTCTCTCCCCTTCTCTCTCCCCTGCCTCTCTCCCC
>NC_074706.1:5068981-5093981 GCF_029448725.1 Salvelinus fontinalis | reverse complement strand
CTCCCTCTTCATCGTTTCCTCTCCTCCCCTACCGCCCTCCCTCCATCCATCCCTCTCCACTCTCCCTCTTCATCGTTTCCTCTCCTCCCCTCCCACCCTCCCTCCATCCATCCCTCTCCACTCTCCCTCTTCATCGTTTCCTCTCCTCCCCTCCCTCCCTCCCTCTCCACTCTCCCTCTTCATCGTTTCCTCTCCTCCCCTCCCGCCCTCCCTCCCTCCCTCTCCTTTCTCTCTCACAGACGTTGTGATTAATTCTCTGGGCAGTTCTGACAGGCAATTTGATAAACAGCCACTTATCTTTGGGCAGCTGGAGAGAAACAAAATGAATAAATCTGCTGAAGGCAGGAAAGAGAGAGAAATAATGAAAAGAAAGAAAGAAAGAACAGAGGAAGAGGGATGAATAGCTTGAAAGAGAGAGAAAGAGAGAGAGAGACAGAGGTGGAGAAAAAGGAGAGAGAGAGAGAGAGAGAGAGAGAGAGAGAGAGGGAGAGAGAGAGAGGGAGACAGAGAGAGAGAGAGAGACAGAGGTGGAGAAAAGGAGAGAGAGGGGGAGAGAGAGAGGAGGGAGAGAGGGAGAGAGAGAGAGACAGGGAGAGAGGGAGAGAGAGAGAGAGAGAGAGAGAGACAGAGAGAGAGGGAGAGAGAAAGAGAGAGAGAGGGAGAGGGAGAGAGGGAGACAGAGAGAGAGAGAGAGACAGAGGTGGAAAAAAAGGAGAGAGAGGGGGAGAGAGAGAGGAGGGAGAGAGGGAGCGAGAGAGGGAGCGAGAGAGGAGGGAGAGAGGGAGAGAGAGAGAGAGAGAGAGAGAGCAGGCCTCCTCGTTCATGGAGCAGTGGTTTCTGTCAAAGTTAGATGGATGGGCTGTAAACAATTACATTTAATCAACCAGGCCTTTGCATGAGAGGAAGTGAATCATATCTACTTCCTGTTACCACTTATCTACAAACACAATACACACAGAGAGAGGGGGGGATGGATGGAGACAGAGGGTACAAGAAAGTCATTGGGAGAAGTAAAGAGTGAGTGAGAGTTGGAAGAGAGAGAACGTGAGTTTCTTTTTGACAATTTACTAGTGGTAAATAGTTTAGAAGTGTTTTTAACATTGTTATATATAACATGGTTTATAAAACATTAGGTTATCCATCCTAAAGACGTTAGGTGACTGGTTTATATAACATTAAGTTATCCATCCTAGTTACGTTAAGTGATATATCTTCTGGAAGCAAGTTCAGATGTCCAGTCTACACACACACCCACGCACGCACGCACGCACGCACTCACACACACACACACACACACACACACACACACACACACACACACACACACACACACACACACACACACACACACACACACACACACACACACACACACACACACACACAGTTTAAGTCAATAAGTCCACTTAATCATGATTGACATTTTGTTTCTTAAACAGAAATCCTCTAGTTTTACTTGGGAATCCTGTCTGTCTGTGATCTCAGACGTATCCATCAACATTCGCGTGTGTGTGTGTGTGTGTGTGTGTGTGTGTGTGTGTGTGTGTGTGTGTGTGTGTGTGTGTGTGTGTGTGTGTGTGTGTGTGTGTGTGTGTGTGTGTGTGTGTGTGTGTGTGTGTGTGTGTGTGTGTGTTTGTGTGTGTTTGCGTGTGTGTCTAATCCTGTCTGTGCTGTTCAATCCATCCTGTCTCTATCTACATCTCTCCCTCGTTCCCTCCCTCTTCCTCTTTCATTCTCCCTTCCTCCCTCTCCCTACCTCCTTTCCTCCCTCCCTCTTCCTCTTTCTTTCTCCCTCCCTCCCTCTCCCTACCTCCTTTCCTCCCTCCCTCTTCCTCTTTCTTTCTCCCTCCCTCCCTCTCCCTACCTCCTTTCCTCCCTCACTCTCCCTCTTTCATTCTCCCTTCCTCCCTCTCCCTACCTCCTTTCCTCCCTCACTCTCCCTCTTTCATTCTCCCTCCCTCTCCCTACCTCCTTTCCTCCCTCACTCTCCCTCTTTCATTCTCCCTTCCTCCCTCTCCCTACCTCCTTTCCTCCCTCACTCTCCCTCTTTCATTCTCCCTTCCTCCCTCTCCCTACCTCCTTTCCTCCCTCACTCTCCCTCTTTCATTCTCCCTTCCTCCCTCTCCCTACCTCCTTTCCTCCCTCACTCTCCCTCTTTCATTCTCCCTCCCTCTCCCTACCTCCTTTCCTCCCTCACTCTCTCTCTTTCATTCTCCCTCCCTCCCTCCCTCCCTCTCCCCACCTCCTTCCCTCCCTCCCTCCCTCTCTCCTTCCCTCTCTCCCTCCCTCTATCAAAGAAAGAGAAGAAGAGAGAGGTAAAAGTCCTTATGAAAACTCTGGCCCATTCGATTCTCCTCTCTTCTCCTCCTCCTCCTCCTCCTCCTCCTCCTCTGCGGGTCTTAAATTGTCTCCAGGACAACCCTTCACCTTGTTCGGAACACTAAATCCACCAATTAAATCAACCGATTGTAAGAGGGGGTGCGGTCTGGGGCAGTGGAAGGAAACACAGGGGTGAAATATAATGTGTCTCAAATGTCCCCCTATCCTCTTTATAGAGCACTACCAATATTTCCCTGGTCAAAAGTAGTGCACTACATAGAGAATAGGGGGCCATTTGAGACACACAGGGAGTTCTGACAGCAAGAGATTGGACAGGGTGAGACTGGTGTACAAACACAAGCACACACACACACACACACACACACACACACACACACAACCTCCCCCTCTCCCCACAGACACACACACACATAAATAGTCTTAACACACACAAATACACACATTTAAAAACACAACACACATCCATCACAAGGACCAGCCCAAGGCTAAAAGTGCAATTTGTTGTGCTGGTTGACGTAAAGTGAAGAGTCTATGACAGATGGGCTTTCTGGACAGCGTGTCCAAAATTGAGCCCTGTTGTCTATGTAGTGCACTTCTTTTCACCAGAGCACTACTGTGTGGGTAGTAGTGCACTTCTTTTCACCAGAGCACTACTGTGTGGGTAGTAGTGCACTACTTTTCACCAGAGCACTACTGTATGGGTAGTAGTGCACTACATTTCACCAGAGCACTACTGTATGGGTAGTAGTGCACTACATTTCACCAGAGCACTACTGTATGGGTAGTAGTGCACTACATTTCACCAGAGCACTACTGTATGGGTAGTAGTGCACTACTTTTCACCAGAGCACTACTGTATGGGTAGTAGTGCACTACATTTCACCAGAGCACTACTGTGTGGGTAACAGTGCACTACATTTCACCAGAGCACTACTGTGTGGGTAGTAGTGCACTTCTTTTCACCAGAGCACTACTGTATGGGTAGTAGTGCACTACTTTTCACCAGAGCACTACTGTATGGGTAGTAGTGCACTACATTTCACCAGAGGAGGAGAAGGAGGAGGAGGAGAGGAAGGGGGTACAGGGAGTGCTGTTATATCAGAGAAGATTTGTTTGGTTGTTCGTCTGCTTTGAGCCGGGGTGCAGAGGGAAGACACACACACACACACACACAGACAGTAACTCTCTTTTCAATTACCTGTGACAGCTGCTGGGCCCTCTGATCCATGGGGTTACCGTGACTACGTGATCCATGGGGTTACCGTGGCGATAGTAGCTACGGCGGGATGACGTATAGCTACCGGGACAGGTGGGACTGAGGTGAAGTCAGACAGTCGAAGTCAGAGGGGAAAAGGAACTGAGAATTCCCATCGGGAAATACCACATTGATCCCATCTATCCATGTTAATACAATACTGTCCTGTTCCTTAAAGCTCATGTAAATCTGTTGGTTTATTCAACACACTGTAAGGAAATACATTAGAATGCGTATTCACAGTGTGGAGAGAATCCTGATGCTCAGATAGAATCCAGATGGTCTGATGATGTATTACAATGAGAGAAGTTCAACTGAGATCTGATTATGAGATTCCTCTATTTTCTGTCTTTTAGATCTTAACTGTCTCTCTCTCTCGTTCCTGTCTGTCTCTCACTCCTGTCTGTCTCTCATTCCTGTCTGTCTCTCATTCCTGTCTGTCTCTCACTCCTGTCTGTCTCTTATTCATGTCTGTCTCTCATTCCTGTCTGTCTCTCATTCCTGTGTCTTTCTCATTCCTGTCTCTCTCTCTCATTCCTGTCTCTCTCTCTCATTCCTGTCTGTCTCTGTCATTCCTGTCTCTCTCTCATTCCTGTCTGTCTCTCATTCCTGTGTCTTTCTCATTCCTGTCTCTCTCTCATTCCTGTCTCTCTCTCATTCCTGTCTCTCTCTCATTCCTGTCTCTCTCTCATTCCTGTCTCTCTCTCATTCCTGTCTCTCTCTCATTCCTGTCTGTCTCTCATTCCTGTCTGTCTCTCATTCCTGTCTGTCTCTCATTCCTGTCTCTCTCTCTCATTCCTGTCTGTCTCTCATTCCTGTCTGTCTCTCACTCCTGTCTGTCTCTCATTCTTGTCTATCTCTCCTTCCTGTCTCTCTCTCCTCCTGTCTCTCTCATTCCTGTCTGTCTCTCATTCATGTCTCTCTCTCCTTCCTGTCTCTCTCTCATTCCTGTCTGTCTCTAATTCCTGTCTCTCTCTCCTTCCTGTCTGTCTCTCATTTCTGGCAATCTTTAATTTATGTCTGTGTCTCGTCTGCCGTACTATAGTTAGGAACACCTGCAACCCTGATAAGGAACAAGCAGAGCAAGACACGACACGACACGACACGACACAGAACAGAAGAGAGAGAGAAGTGGTGCTTCATTAAACATATTGTTCTCTCACTGCAGAGTGTTGAGTCACATGATCAGTGTAGATATAAACATATTGTACTAGTTAGAGACTGGTACTGTAGGTCAGTAGTAGTGGTTAGAGACTGGTACTGTAGGTCAGTAGTAGTGGTTAGAGACTGGTAGTATAGGTCAGTAGTACAGGTCATTAGTAGTGGTTAGAGACTGGTACTGTAGGTCAGTATTTACTGGTTAGAGACTGGTACTGTAGGTCAGTAGTACAGGTCAGTAGTAGTGGTTAGAGACTGGTAGTGTAGGTCAGAGGTACAGGTCAATAGTAGTGGTTAGAGACTGGTAGTGTAGGTCAGTAGTACAGGTCATTAGTAGTGGTTAGAGACTGGTACTGTAGGTCAGTATTTACTGGTAGAGACTGGTACTGTAGGTCAGTAGTACAGGTCAGTATTTATTGGTTAGAGACTGGTACTGTAGGTCAGTAGTACAGGTCATTATTTACTGGTTAGAGACTGGTACTGTAGGTCAGTAGTACAGGTCATTATTTACTGGTTAGAGACTGGTACTGTAGGTCAGTATTTACTGGTTAGAGACTGGTACTGTAGGTCAGTAGTACAGGTCATTATTTACTGGTTAGAGACTGGTACTGTGGGTCAGTAGTAGTGGTTAGAGACTGGTACTGTAGCTCAGTAGTACAGGTCATTATTTACTGGTTAGAGACTGGTACTGTAGGTCATTATTTACTGGTTAGAGACTGGTACTGTAGGTCAGTAGTACAGGTCAGTATTTACTGGTTAGAGACTGGTACTGTAGGTCAGTAGTAGTGGTTAGAGACTGGTACTGTAGGTCAGTATTTACTGGTTAGAGACTGGTACTGTAGGTCAGTAGTACAGGTCAGTATTTACTGGTTAGAGACTGGTACTGTAGGTCAGTAGTAGTGGTTAGAGACTGGTACTGTAGGTCAGTATTTACTGGTTAGAGACTGGTACTGTAGGTCAGTAGTAGTGGTTAGAGACTGGTACTGTAGGTCAGTAGTAGTGGTTAGAGACTGGTACTGTAGGTCAGTATTACAGGTCAGTATTTACTGGTTAGAGACTGGTACTGTAGGTCAGTAGTACAGGTCATTATTTACTGGTTAGAGACTGGTACTGTAGGTCAGTAGTACAGGTCATTATTTACTGGTTAGAGACTGGTACTGTAGGTCAGTAGTACAGGTCATTATTTACTGGTGAGAGACTGGTACTGTAGGTCAGTAGTACAGGTCATTATTTACTGGTTAGAGACTGGTACTGTAGGTCAGTATTTACTGGTTAGAGACTGGTACTGTAGGTCAGTAGTACAGGTCATTATTTACTGATTAGAGACTGGTACTGTAGGTCAGTAGTAGTGGTTAGAGACTGGTACTGTAGGTCAGTAGTACAGGTCAGTATTTACTGGTTAGAGACTGGTACTGTAGGTCAGTAGTACAGGTCATTATTTACTGGTTAGAGACTGGTACTGTAGGTCAGTATTTACTGGTAAGAGACTGGTACTGTAGGTCAGTAGTACAGGTCATTATTTACTGGTTAGAGACTGGTACTGTAGGTCAGTATTTACTGGTTAGAGACTGGTAGTGTAGGTCAGTAATACAGGTCAGTATTTACTGGTTAGAGACTGGTACTGTAGGTCAGTAGTACAGGTCATTATTTACTGGTTAGAGACTGGTACTGTAGGTCAGTAGTACAGGTCATTATTTACTGGTTAGAGACTGGTACTGTAGGTCAGTAGTACAGGTCATTATTTACTGGTGAGAGACTGGTACTGTAGGTCAGTAGTACAGGTCATTATTTACTGGTTAGAGACTGGTACTGTAGGTCAGTATTTACTGGTTAGAGACTGGTACTGTAGGTCAGTAGTACAGGTCATTATTTACTGATTAGAGACTGGTACTGTAGGTCAGTAGTAGTGGTTAGAGACTGGTACTGTAGGTCAGTAGTACAGGTCAGTATTTACTGGTTAGAGACTGGTACTGTAGGTCAGTAGTACAGGTCATTATTTACTGGTTAGAGACTGGTACTGTAGGTCAGTATTTACTGGTAAGAGACTGGTACTGTAGGTCAGTAGTACAGGTCATTATTTACTGGTTAGAGACTGGTACTGTAGGTCAGTATTTACTGGTTAGAGACTGGTAGTGTAGGTCAGTAATACAGGTCATTATTTACTGGTAGAGACTGGTACTGTAGGTCAGTAGTACAGGTCATTATTTACTGGTTAGAGACTGGTACTGTAGGTCAGTAGTAGTGGTTAGAGACTGGTACTGTAGGTCAGTAGTAAAGGTCATTATTTACTGGTTAGAGACTGGTACTGTAGGTCATTATTTACTGGTTAGAGACTGGTACTGTAGGTCAGTAGTACAGGTCAGTATTTACTGGTTAGAGACTGGTACTGTAGGTCAGTAGTAGTGGTTAGAGACTGGTACTCTAGGTCAGTATTTACTGGTTAGAGACTGGTACTGTAGGTCAGTAGTACAGGTCTGTATTTACTGGTTAGAGACTGGTACTGTAGGTCAGTAGTAGTGGTTAGAGACTGGTACTGTAGGTCAGTATTTACTGGTTAGAGACTGGTACTGTAGGTCAGTAGTAGTGGTTAGAGACTGGTACTGTAGGTCAGTAGTAGTGGTTAGAGACTGGTACTGTAGGTCAGTATTACAGGTCAGTATTTACTGGTTAGAGACTGGTACTGTAGGTCAGTAGTACAGGTCATTATTTACTGGTTAGAGACTGGTACTGTAGGTCAGTAGTACAGGTCATTATTTACTGGTGAGAGACTGGTACTGTAGGTCAGTAGTACAGGTCATTATTTACTGGTTAGAGACTGGTACTGTAGGTCAGTATTTACTGGTTAGAGACTGGTACTGTAGGTCAGTAGTAGTGGTTAGAGACTGGTACTGTAGGTCAGTAGTACAGGTCAGTATTTACTGGTTAGAGACTGGTTCTGTAGGTCAGTAGTACAGGTCATTATTTACTGGTTAGAGACTGGTACTGTAGGTCAGTATTTACTGGTAAGAGACTGGTACTGTAGTTCAGTAGTACAGGTCATTATTTACTGGTTAGAGACTGGTACTGTAGGTCAGTATTTACTGGTTAGAGACTGGTACTGTAGGTCAGTAATACAGGTCATTATTTACTGGTAGAGACTGGTACTGTAGGTCAGTAGTACAGGTCATTATTTACTGGTTAGAGACTGGTACTGTAGGTCAGTAGTAGTGGTTAGAGACTGGTACTGTAGGTCAGTAGTACAGGTCATTATTTACTGGTTAGAGACTGGTACTGTAGGTCATTATTTACTGGTTAGAGACTGGTACTGTAGGTCAGTAGTACAGGTCAGTATTTACTGGTTAGAGACTGGTACTGTAGGTCAGTAGTAGTGGTTAGAGACTGGTACTGTAGGTCAGTATTTACTGGTTAGAGACTGGTACTGTAGGTCAGTAGTACAGGTCAGTATTTACTGGTTAGAGACTGGTACTGTAGGTCAGTAGTAGTGGTTAGAGACTGGTACTGTAGGTCAGTATTTACTGGTTAGAGACTGGTACTGTAGGTCAGTAGTAGTGGTTAGAGACTGGTACTGTAGGTCAGTAGTAGTGGTTAGAGACTGGTACTGTAGGTCAGTATTACAGGTCAGTATTTACTGGTTAGAGACTGGTACTGTAGGTCAGTAGTACAGGTCATTATTTACTGGTTAGAGACTGGTACTGTAGGTCAGTAGTACAGGTCATTATTTACTGGTTAGAGACTGGTACTGTAGGTCAGTATTACAGGTCATTATTTACTGGTGAGAGACTGGTACTGTAGGTCAGTAGTACAGGTCATTATTTACTGGTTAGAGACTGGTACTGTAGGTCAGTATTTACTGGTTAGAGACTGGTACTGTAGGTCAGTAGTACAGGTCATTATTTACTGGTTAGAGACTGGTACTGTAGGTCAGTAGTAGTGGTTAGAGACTGGTACTGTAGGTCAGTAGTACAGGTCAGTATTTACTGGTTAGAGACTGGTACTGTAGGTCAGTAGTACAGGTCATTATTTACTGGTTAGAGACTGGTACTGTAGGTCAGTATTTACTGGTAAGAGACTGGTACTGTAGGTCAGTAGTACAGGTCATTATTTACTGGTTAGAGACTGGTACTGTAGGTCAGTATTTACTGGTTAGAGACTGGTACTGTAGGTCAGTAATACAGGTCATTATTTACTGGTAGAGACGGGTACTGTAGGTCAGTAGTACAGGTCATTGTTTACTGGTTAGAGACTGGTACTGTAGGTCAGTAGTAGTGGTTAGAGACTGGTACTCTAGGTCAGTATTTACTGGTTAGAGACTGGTACTGTAGGTCAGTAGTACAGGTCAGTATTTACTGGTAGAGACTCGTACTGTAGGTCAGTAGTACAGGTCATTATTTACTGGTTAGAGACTGGTACTGTAGGTCAGTAGTACAGGTCAGTATTTACTGGTTAGGGACTGGTACTGTAGGTCAGTAGTAGTGGTTAGAGACTGGTACTGTAGGTCAGTAGTACAGGTCAGTATTTACTGGTTAGAGACTGGTACTGTAGGTCAGTAGTACAGGTCAGTATTTACTGGTTAGAGACTGGTAGTGTAGGTCAGTAGTACAGGTCATTATTTACTGGTTAGAGACTGGTATTGTAGGTCAGTAGTAGTGGTTAGAGACTGGTACTGTAGGTCAGTAGTACAGGTCAGTATTTACTGGTTAGAGACTGGTACTGTAGGTCAGTAGTACAGGTCAGTATTTACTGGTTAGAGACTGGTAGTGTAGGTCAGTAGTACAGGTCATTATTTACTGGTTAGAGACTGGTATTGTAGGTCAGTAGTAGTGGTTAGAGACTGGTACTGTAGGTCAGTAGTACAGGTCATTATTTACTGGTTAGAGACTGGTACTGTAGGTCAGTATTTACTGGTTAGAGACTGGTACTGTAGGTCAGTAGTACAGGTCATTATTTACTGGTTAGAGACTGGTACTGTAGGTCAGTAGTAGTGGTTAGAGACTGGTACTGTAGGTCAGTAGTACAGGTCAGTATTTACTGGTTAGAGACTGGTACTGTAGGTCAGTAGTACAGGTCATTATTTACTGGTTAGAGACTGGTACTGTAGGTCAGTATTTACTGGTAAGAGACTGGTACTGTAGGTCAGTAGTACAGGTCATTATTTACTGGTTAGAGACTGGTACTGTAGGTCAGTATTTACTGGTTAGAGACTGGTACTGTAGGTCAGTAATACAGGTCATTATTTACTGGTAGAGACTGGTACTGTAGGTCAGTAGTACAGGTCATTATTTACTGGTTAGAGACTGGTACTGTAGGTCAGTAGTAGTGGTTAGAGACTGGTACTGTAGGTCAGTATTTACTGGTTAGAGACTAGTACTGTAGGTCAGTAGTACAGGTCAGTATTTACTGGTAGAGACTCGTACTGTAGGTCAGTAGTACAGGTCATTATTTACTGGTTAGAGACTGGTACTGTAGGTCAGTAGTACAGGTCAGTATTTACTGGTTAGGGACTGGTACTGTAGGTCAGTAGTAGTGGTTAGAGACTGGTACTGTAGGTCAGTAGTACAGGTCAGTATTTACTGGTTAGAGACTGGTACTGTAGGTCAGTAGTACAGGTCAGTATTTACTGGTTGGAGACTGGTAGTGTAGGTCAGTAGTACAGGTCATTATTTACTGGTTAGAGACTGGTATTGTAGGTCAGTAGTAGTGGTTAGAGACTGGTACTGTAGGTCAGTAGTACAGGTCATTATTTAGTGGTTAGAGACTGGTACTGTAGGTCAGTAGTACAGGTCAGTATTTACTGGTTAGAGACTGGTACTGTAGGTCAGTAGTACAGGTCAGTATTTACTGGTTAGAGACTGGTAGTGTAGGTCAGTAGTACAGGTCATTATTTACTGGTTAGAGACTGGTATTGTAGGTCAGTAGTAGTGGTTAGAGACTGGTACTGTAGGTCAGTAGTACAGGTCATTATTTACTGGTTAGAGACTGGTACTGTAGGTCAGTAGTAGTGGTTAGAGACTGGTACTGTAGGTCAGTAGTACAGGTCAGTATTTACTGGTTAGAGACTGGTACTGTAGGTCAGTAGTACAGGTCATTATTTACTGGTTAGAGACTGGTACTGTAGGTCAGTAGTGCAGGTCATTATTTACTGGTTAGAGACTGGTAGTGTAGGTCAGTAGTACAGGTCATTATTTACTGGTTAGAGACTGGTAGTGTAGGTCAGTAGTGCAGGTCATTATTTACTGGTTAAAGACTGGTACTGTAGGTCAGTAGTACAGGTCAGTATTTACAGGTTAGAGACTGGTACTGTAGGTCAGTAGTACAGGTCAGTATTTACTAGTTAGAGACTAGTACTGTAGGTCAGTAGTACAGGTCAGTATTTACTAGTTAGAGACTAGTACTGTAGGTCGGTAGTACAGGTCAGTATTTACTGGTTAGAGACTGGTACAGTAGGTCAGTAGTACAGGTCAGTATTTACTGGTTAGAGACTGGTAGTGTAGGTCAGTAGTACAGGTCATTATTTACTGGTTAGAGACTGGTATTGTAGGTCAGTAGTAGTGGTTAGAGACTGGTACTGTAGGTCAGTAGTAAAGGTCATTATTTACTGGTTAGAGACTGGTAGTGTAGGTCAGTAGTAGTGGTTAGAGACTGGTACTGTAGGTCAGTAGTACAGGTTAGTATTTACTAGTTAGAGACTGGTACTGTAGGTCAGTAGTACAGGTCAGTATTTACTGGTTAGAGACTGGTACTGTAGGTCAGTAGTACAGGTCATTATTTACTGGTGAGAGACTGGTACTGTAGGTCAGTAGTACAGGTCATTATTTACTGGTTAGAGACTGGTACTGTAGGTCAGTATTTACTGGTTAGAGACTGGTACTGTAGGTCAGTAGTACAGGTCATTATTTACTGGTTAGAGACTGGTACTGTAGGTCAGTAGTAGTGGTTAGAGACTGGTACTGTAGGTCAGTAGTACAGGTCAGTATTTACTGGTTAGAGACTGGTACTGTAGGTCAGTAGTACAGGTCATTATTTACTGGTTAGAGACTGGTACTGTAGGTCAGTATTTACTGGTAAGAGACTGGTACTGTAGGTCAGTAGTACAGGTCATTATTTACTGGTTAGAGACTGGTACTGTAGGTCAGTATTTACTGGTTAGAGACTGGTACTGTAGGTCAGTAATACAGGTCATTATTTACTGGTAGAGACTGGTACTGTAGGTCAGTAGTACAGGTCATTGTTTACTGGTTAGAGACTGGTACTGTAGGTCAGTAGTAGTGGTTAGAGACTGGTACTCTAGGTCAGTATTTACTGGTTAGAGACTGGTACTGTAGGTCAGTAGTACAGGTCAGTATTTACTGGTAGAGACTCGTACTGTAGGTCAGTAGTACAGGTCATTATTTACTGGTTAGAGACTGGTACTGTAGGTCAGTAGTACAGGTCAGTATTTACTGGTTAGGGACTGGTACTGTAGGTCAGTAGTAGTGGTTAGAGACTGGTACTGTAGGTCAGTAGTACAGGTCAGTATTTACTGGTTAGAGACTGGTACTGTAGGTCAGTAGTACAGGTCAGTATTTACTGGTTAGAGACTGGTAGTGTAGGTCAGTAGTACAGGTCATTATTTACTGGTTAGAGACTGGTATTGTAGGTCAGTAGTAGTGGTTAGAGACTGGTACTGTAGGTCAGTAGTACAGGTCAGTATTTACTGGTTAGAGACTGGTACTGTAGGTCAGTAGTACAGGTCAGTATTTACTGGTTAGAGACTGGTAGTGTAGGTCAGTAGTACAGGTCATTATTTACTGGTTAGAGACTGGTATTGTAGGTCAGTAGTAGTGGTTAGAGACTGGTACTGTAGGTCAGTAGTACAGGTCATTATTTACTGGTTAGAGACTGGTACTGTAGGTCAGTATTTACTGGTTAGAGACTGGTACTGTAGGTCAGTAGTACAGGTCATTATTTACTGGTTAGAGACTGGTACTGTAGGTCAGTAGTAGTGGTTAGAGACTGGTACTGTAGGTCAGTAGTACAGGTCAGTATTTACTGGTTAGAGACTGGTACTGTAGGTCAGTAGTACAGGTCATTATTTACTGGTTAGAGACTGGTACTGTAGGTCAGTATTTACTGGTAAGAGACTGGTACTGTAGGTCAGTAGTACAGGTCATTATTTACTGGTTAGAGACTGGTACTGTAGGTCAGTATTTACTGGTTAGAGACTGGTACTGTAGGTCAGTAATACAGGTCATTATTTACTGGTAGAGACTGGTACTGTAGGTCAGTAGTACAGGTCATTATTTACTGGTTAGAGACTGGTACTGTAGGTCAGTAGTAGTGGTTAGAGACTGGTACTGTAGGTCAGTATTTACTGGTTAGAGACTAGTACTGTAGGTCAGTAGTACAGGTCAGTATTTACTGGTAGAGACTCGTACTGTAGGTCAGTAGTACAGGTCATTATTTACTGGTTAGAGACTGGTACTGTAGGTCAGTAGTACAGGTCAGTATTTACTGGTTAGGGACTGGTACTGTAGGTCAGTAGTAGTGGTTAGAGACTGGTACTGTAGGTCAGTAGTACAGGTCAGTATTTACTGGTTAGAGACTGGTACTGTAGGTCAGTAGTACAGGTCAGTATTTACTGGTTGGAGACTGGTAGTGTAGGTCAGTAGTACAGGTCATTATTTACTGGTTAGAGACTGGTATTGTAGGTCAGTAGTAGTGGTTAGAGACTGGTACTGTAGGTCAGTAGTACAGGTCATTATTTAGTGGTTAGAGACTGGTACTGTAGGTCAGTAGTACAGGTCAGTATTTACTGGTTAGAGACTGGTACTGTAGGTCAGTAGTACAGGTCAGTATTTACTGGTTAGAGACTGGTAGTGTAGGTCAGTAGTACAGGTCATTATTTACTGGTTAGAGACTGGTATTGTAGGTCAGTAGTAGTGGTTAGAGACTGGTACTGTAGGTCAGTAGTACAGGTCATTATTTACTGGTTAGAGACTGGTACTGTAGGTCAGTAGTAGTGGTTAGAGACTGGTACTGTAGGTCAGTAGTACAGGTCAGTATTTACTGGTTAGAGACTGGTACTGTAGGTCAGTAGTACAGGTCATTATTTACTGGTTAGAGACTGGTACTGTAGGTCAGTAGTGCAGGTCATTATTTACTGGTTAGAGACTGGTAGTGTAGGTCAGTAGTACAGGTCATTATTTACTGGTTAGAGACTGGTAGTGTAGGTCAGTAGTGCAGGTCATTATTTACTGGTTAAAGACTGGTACTGTAGGTCAGTAGTACAGGTCAGTATTTACAGGTTAGAGACTGGTACTGTAGGTCAGTAGTACAGGTCAGTATTTACTAGTTAGAGACTAGTACTGTAGGTCAGTAGTACAGGTCAGTATTTACTAGTTAGAGACTAGTACTGTAGGTCGGTAGTACAGGTCAGTATTTACTGGTTAGAGACTGGTACAGTAGGTCAGTAGTACAGGTCAGTATTTACTGGTTAGAGACTGGTAGTGTAGGTCAGTAGTACAGGTCATTATTTACTGGTTAGAGACTGGTATTGTAGGTCAGTAGTAGTGGTTAGAGACTGGTACTGTAGGTCAGTAGTAAAGGTCATTATTTACTGGTTAGAGACTGGTAGTGTAGGTCAGTAGTAGTGGTTAGAGACTGGTACTGTAGGTCAGTAGTACAGGTTAGTATTTACTAGTTAGAGACTGGTACTGTAGGTCAGTATTTACAGGTTAGAGACTGGTACTGTAGGTCAGTAGTACAGGTCAGTATTTACTAGTTAGAGACTAGTACTGTAGGTCAGTAGTACAGGTCAGTATTTACTAGTTAGAGACTAGTACTGTAGGTCGGTAGTACAGGTCAGTATTTACTGGTTAGAGACTGGTAGTGTAGGTCAGTAGTAGTGGTTAGAGACTGGTACTGTAGGTCATTATTTACTAGTTAGAGACTGGTACTGTAGGTCAGTAGTACAGGTCAGTATTTACTGGTTAGAGACTGGTACAGTAGGTCAGTAGTACAGGTCAGTATTTACTGGTTAGAGACTGGTAGTGTAGGTCAGTAGTACAGGTCATTATTTACTGGTTAGAGGCTGGTACTGTAGGTCAGTATTTACTGGTTAGAGACTGGTACTGTAGGTCAGTAGTACAGGTCATTATTTACTGGTTAGAGACTGGTACTGTAGGTCAGTATTTACTGGTTAGAGACTGGTAGTGTAGGTCAGTAGTACAGGTCATTATTTACTGGTTAGAGACTGGTACTGTAGGTCAGTATTTACTGGTTAGAGACTGGTAGTGTAGGTCAGTAGTACAGGTCATTATTTACTGGTTAGAGACTGGTACTGTAGGTCATTATTTACTGGTTAGAGACTGGTACTGTAGGTCAGTAATACAGGTCATTATTTACTGGTAGAGACTGGTACTGTAGGTCAGTAGTACAGGTCATTGTTTACTGGTTAGAGACTGGTACTGTAGGTCAGTAGTAGTGGTTAGAGACTGGTACTGTAGGTCAGTATTTACTGGTTAGAGACTGGTACTGTAGGTCAGTAGTACAGGTCAGTATTTACTGGTAGAGACTCGTACTGTAGGTCAGTAGTACAGGTCATTATTTACTGGTTAGAGACTGGTACTGTAGGTCAGTAGTACAGGTCAGTATTTACTGGTTAGGGACTGGTACTGTAGGTCAGTAGTAGTGGTTAGAGACTGGTACTGTAGGTCAGTAGTACAGGTCAGTATTTACTGGTTAGAGACTGGTACTGTAGGTCAGTAGTACAGGTCAGTATTTACTGGTTAGAGACTGGTAGTGTAGGTCAGTAGTACAGGTCATTATTTACTGGTTAGAGACTGGTATTGTAGGTCAGTAGTAGTGGTTAGAGACTGGTACTGTAGGTCAGTAGTACAGGTCATTATTTAGTGGTTAGAGACTGGTACTGTAGGTCAGTAGTACAGGTCAGTATTTACTGGTTAGAGACTGGTACTGTAGGTCAGTAGTAGTGGTTAGAGACTGGTACTGTAGGTCAGTAGTACAGGTCAGTATTTACTGGTTAGAGACTGGTACTGTAGGTCAGTAGTACAGGTCAGTATTTACTGGTTAGAGACTGGTAGTGTTGGTCAGTAGTACAGGTCATTATTTACTGGTAAGAGACTGGTATTGTAGGTCAGTAGTAGTGGTTAGAGACTGGTACTGTAGGTCAGTAGTACAGGTCATTATTTACTGGTTAGAGACTGGTACTGTAGGTCAGTATTTACTGGTTAGAGACTGGTACTGTAGGTCAGTAGTACAGGTCATTATTTACTGGTTAGAGACTGGTACTGTAGGTCAGTAGTAGTGGTTAGAGACTGGTACTGTAGGTCAGTAGTACAGGTCAGTATTTACTGGTTAGAGACTGGTACTGTAGGTCAGTAGTACAGGTCATTATTTACTGGTTAGAGACTGGTACTGTAGGTCAGTATTTACTGGTAAGAGACTGGTACTGTAGGTCAGTAGTACAGGTCATTATTTACTGGTTAGAGACTGGTACTGTAGGTCAGTATTTACTGGTTAGAGACTGGTACTGTAGGTCAGTAATACAGGTCATTATTTACTGGTAGAGACTGGTACTGTAGGTCAGTAGTACAGGTCATTATTTACTGGTTAGAGACTGGTACTGTAGGTCAGTAGTAGTGGTTAGAGACTGGTACTGTAGGTCAGTATTTACTGGTTAGAGACTAGTACTGTAGGTCAGTAGTACAGGTCAGTATTTACTGGTAGAGACTCGTACTGTAGGTCAGTAGTACAGGTCATTATTTACTGGTTAGAGACTGGTACTGTAGGTCAGTAGTACAGGTCAGTATTTACTGGTTAGGGACTGGTACTGTAGGTCAGTAGTAGTGGTTAGAGACTGGTACTGTAGGTCAGTAGTACAGGTCAGTATTTACTGGTTAGAGACTGGTACTGTAGGTCAGTAGTACAGGTCAGTATTTACTGGTTAGAGACTGGTAGTGTAGGTCAGTAGTACAGGTCATTATTTACTGGTTAGAGACTGGTATTGTAGGTCAGTAGTAGTGGTTAGAGACTGGTACTGTAGTTCAGTAGTACAGGTCATTATTTAGTGGTTAGAGACTGGTACTGTAGGTCAGTAGTACAGGTCAGTATTTACTGGTTAGAGACTGGTACTGTAGGTCAGTAGTACAGGTCAGTATTTACTGGTTAGAGACTGGTAGTGTAGGTCAGTAGTACAGGTCATTATTTACTGGTTAGAGACTGGTATTGTAGGTCAGTAGTAGTGGTTAGAGACTGGTACTGTAGGTCAGTAGTACAGGTCATTATTTACTGGTTAGAGACTGGTACTGTAGGTCAGTAGTAGTGGTTAGAGACTGGTACTGTAGGTCAGTAGTACAGGTCAGTATTTACTGGTTAGAGACTGGTACTGTAGGTCAGTAGTACAGGTCATTATTTACTGGTTAGAGACTGGTACTGTAGGTCAGTAGTGCAGGTCATTATTTACTGGTTAGAGACTGGTAGTGTAGGTCAGTAGTACAGGTCATTATTTACTGGTTAGAGACTGGTAGTGTAGGTCAGTAGTGCAGGTCATTATTTACTGGTTAAAGACTGGTACTGTAGGTCAGTAGTACAGGTCAGTATTTACAGGTTAGAGACTGGTACTGTAGGTCAGTAGTACAGGTCAGTATTTACTAGTTAGAGACTAGTACTGTAGGTCAGTAGTACAGGTCAATAT
The DNA here is from genome assembly GCF_029448725.1 of Salvelinus fontinalis. Lineage (NCBI taxonomy): Eukaryota > Metazoa > Chordata > Actinopteri > Salmoniformes > Salmonidae > Salvelinus > Salvelinus fontinalis. The sequence continues at coordinate 5,076,534 of NC_074706.1, read as the reverse complement.
TTACTAGTTAGAGACTAGTACTGTAGGTCGGTAGTACAGGTCAGTATTTACTGGTTAGAGACTGGTACAGTAGGTCAGTAGTACAGGTCAGTATTTACTGGTTAGAGACTGGTAGTGTAGGTCAGTAGTACAGGTCATTATTTACTGGTTAGAGACTGGTATTGTAGGTCAGTAGTAGCGGTTAGAGACTGGTACTGTAGGTCAGTAGTAAAGGTCATTATTTACTGGTTAGAGACTGGTAGTGTAGGTCAGTAGTAGTGGTTAGAGACTGGTACTGTAGGTCAGTAGTACAGGTTAGTATTTACTAGTTAGAGACTGGTACTGTAGGTCAGTATTTACAGGTTAGAGACTGGTACTGTAGGTCAGTAGTACAGGTCAGTATTTACTAGTTAGAGACTAGTACTGTAGGTCAGTAGTACAGGTCAGTATTTACTAGTTAGAGACTAGTACTGTAGGTCGGTAGTACAGGTCAGTATTTACTGGTTAGAGACTGGTAGTGTAGGTCAGTAGTAGTGGTTAGAGACTGTTACTGTAGGTCATTATTTACTAGTTAGAGACTGGTACTGTAGGTCAGTAGTACAGGTCAGTATTTACTGGTTAGAGACTGGTACAGTAGGTCAGTAGTACAGGTCAGTATTTACTGGTTAGAGACTGGTAGTGTAGTTCAGTAGTACAGGTCATTATTTACTGGTTAGAGGCTGGTACTGTAGGTCAGTATTTACTGGTTAGAGACTGGTACTGTAGGTCAGTAGTACAGGTCATTATTTACTGGTTAGAGACTGGTACTGTAGGTCAGTATTTACTGGTTAGAGACTGGTAGTGTAGGTCAGTAGTACAGGTCATTATTTACTGGTTAGAGACTGGTACTGTAGGTCAGTATTTACTGGTTAGAGACTGGTAGTGTAGGTCAGTAGTACAGGTCATTATTTACTGGTTAGAGACTGGTACTGTAGGTCATTATTTACTGGTTAGAGACTGGTACTGTAGGTCAGTAATACAGGTCATTATTTACTGGTAGAGACTGGTACTGTAGGTCAGTAGTACAGGTCATTATTTACTGGTTAGAGACTGGTACTGTAGGTCAGTAGTAGTGGTTAGAGACTGGTACTGTAGGTCAGTAGTACAGGTCATTATTTACTGGTTAGAGACTGGTACTGTAGGTCATTATTTGCTGGTTAGAGACTGGTACTGTAGGTCAGTAGTACAGGTCAGTATTTACTGGTTAGAGACTGGTACTGTAGGTCAGTAGTAGTGGTTAGAGACTGGTACTGTAGGTCAGTATTTACTGGTTAGAGACTGGTACTGTAGGTCAGTAGTACAGGTCAGTATTTACTGGTTAGAGACTGGTACTGTAGGTCAGTAGTAGTGGTTAGAGACTGGTACTGTAGGTCAGTATTTACTGGTTAGAGACTGGTACTGTAGGTCAGTAGTAGTGGTTAGAGACTGGTACTGTAGGTCAGTAGTAGTGGTTAGAGACTGGTACTGTAGGTCAGTATTACAGGTCAGTATTTACTGGTTAGAGACTGGTACTGTAGGTCAGTAGTACAGGTCATTATTTACTGGTTAGAGACTGGTACTGTAGGTCAGTAGTACAGGTCATTATTTACTGGTTAGAGACTGGTACTGTAGGTCAGTAGTACAGGTCATTATTTACTGGTGAGAGACTGGTACTGTAGGTCAGTAGTACAGGTCATTATTTACTGGTTAGAGACTGGTACTGTAGGTCAGTATTTACTGGTTAGAGACTGGTACTGTAGGTCAGTAGTACAGGTCATTATTTACTGGTTAGAGACTGGTACTGTAGGTCAGTAGTAGTGGTTAGAGACTGGTACTGTAGGTCAGTAGTACAGGTCAGTATTTACTGGTTAGAGACTGGTACTGTAGGTCAGTAGTACAGGTCATTATTTACTGGTTAGAGACTGGTACTGTAGGTCAGTATTTACTGGTAAGAGACTGGTACTGTAGGTCAGTATTTACTGGTTAGAGACTGGTACTGTAGGTCAGTAGTAGTGGTTAGAGACTGGTACTGTAGGTCAGTAGTAGTGGTTAGAGACTGGTACTGTAGGTCAGTATTACAGGTCAGTATTTACTGGTTAGAGACTGGTACTGTAGGTCAGTAGTACAGGTCATTATTTACTGGTTAGAGACTGGTACTGTAGGTCAGTAGTACAGGTCATTATTTACTGGTTAGAGACTGGTACTGTAGGTCAGTAGTACAGGTCATTATTTACTGGTGAGAGACTGGTACTGTAGGTCAGTAGTACAGGTCATTATTTACTGGTTAGAGACTGGTACTGTAGGTCAGTATTTACTGGTTAGAGACTGGTACTGTAGGTCAGTAGTACAGGTCATTATTTACTGGTTAGAGACTGGTACTGTAGGTCAGTAGTAGTGGTTAGAGACTGGTACTGTAGGTCAGTAGTACAGGTCAGTATTTACTGGTAAGAGACTGGTACTGTAGGTCAGTAGTACAGGTCATTATTTACTGGTTAGAGACTGGTACTGTAGGTCAGTATTTACTGGTAAGAGACTGGTACTGTAGGTCAGTAGTACAGGTCATTATTTACTGGTTAGAGACTGGTACTGTAGGTCAGTATTTACTGGTTAGAGACTGGTACTGTAGGTCAGTAATACAGGTCATTATTTACTGGTAGAGACTGGTACTGTAGGTCAGTAGTACAGGTCATTATTTACTGGTTAGAGACTGGTACTGTAGGTCAGTAGTAGTGGTTAGAGACTGGTACTGTAGGTCAGTATTTACTGGTTAGAGACTGGTACTGTAGGTCAGTAGTACAGGTCAGTATTTACTGGTAGAGACTCGTACTGTAGGTCAGTAGTACAGGTCATTATTTACTGGTTAGAGACTGGTACTGTAGGTCAGTAGTACAGGTCAGTATTTACTGGTTAGAGACTGGTACTGTAGGTCAGTAGTAGTGGTTAGAGACTGGTACTGTAGGTCAGTAGTACAGGTCAGTATTTACTGGTTAGAGACTGGTACTGTAGGTCAGTAGTACAGGTCAGTATTTACTGGTTAGAGACTGGTAGTGTAGGTCAGTAGTACAGGTCATTATTTACTGGTTAGAGACTGGTATTGTAGGTCAGTAGTAGTGGTTAGAGACTGGTACTGTAGGTCAGTAGTACAGGTCAGTATTTACTAGTTAGAGACTGGTACTGTAGGTCAGTATTTACTGGTTAGAGACTGGTACTGTAGGTCAGTAGTACAGGTCATTATTTACTGGTTAGAGACTGGTAGTGTATGTCAGTAGTAGTGGTTAGAGACTGGTACTGTAGGTCAGTAGTAGTGGTTAGAGACTGGTACTGTAGGTCAGTAGTACAGGTCAGTATTTACTAGTTAGAGACTGGTACTGTAGGTCAGTATTTACTGGTTAGAGACTGGTACTGTAGGTCAGAAGTACAGGTCATTATTTACTGGTTAGAGACTGGTACTGTAGGCCAGTAGTGCAGGTCATTATTTACTGGTTAGAGACTGGTAGTGTAGGTCAGTAGTACAGGTCATTATTTACTGGTTAGAGACTGGTAGTGTAGGTCAGTAGTACAGGTCATTATTTACTGGTTAAAGACTGGTACTGTAGGTCAGTAGTACAGGTCAGTATTTACAGGTTAGAGACTGGTACTGTAGGTCAGTAGTACAGGTCAGTATTTACTAGTTAGAGACTAGTACTGTAGGTCAGTAGTACAGGTCAGTATTTACTAGTTAGAGACTAGTACTGTAGGTCGGTAGTACAGGTCAGTATTTACTGTTTAGAGACTGGTACAGTAGGTCAGTAGTACAGGTCAGTATTTACTGGTTAGAGACTGGTAGTGTAGGTCAGTAGTACAGGTCATTATTTACTGGTTAGAGACTGGTATTGTAGGTCAGTAGTAGTGGTTAGAGACTGGTACTGTAGGTCAGTAGTACAGGTCATTATTTACTGGTTAGAGACTGGTAGTGTAGGTCAGTAGTAGTGGTTAGAGACTGGTAGTGTAGGTCAGTAGTAGTGGTTAGAGACTGGTACTGTAGGTCAGTAGTACAGGTCATTATTTACAGGTTAGAGACTGGTACTGTAGGTCAGTATTTACTGGTTAGAGACTGGTACTGTAGGTCAGTAGTACAGGTCAGTATTTACTGGTTAGAGACTGGTACTGTAGGTCAGTATTTACTGGTTAGAGACCAGTACTGTAGGTCAGTAGTACACGTCAGTATTTACTGGTTAGAGACTGGTACTGTAGGTCAGTAGTACAGGTCAGTATTTACTGGTTAGAGACTGGTACTGTAGGTCAGTATTTACTGGTTAGAGACTGGTACTGTAGGTCATTATTTACTGGTAGAGACTGGTACTGTAGGTCAGTAGTACAGGTCAGTATTTACTGGTTAGAGACTGGTACTGTAGGTCAGTAGTAGTGGTTAGAGACTGGTACTGTAGGTCAGTATTTACTGGTTAGAGACTGGTACTGTAGGTCAGTAGTACAGGTCAGTATTTACTGGTTAGAGACTGGTACTGTAGGTCAGTATTTACTGGTTAGAGACCAGTACTGTAGGTCAGTAGTACAGGTCAGTATTTACTGGTTAGAGACTGGTACTGTAGGTCAGTAGTAGTGGTTAGAGACTGGTACTGTAGGTCAGTAGTACAGGTCAGTATTTACTGGTTAGAGACTGGTACTGTAGGTCAGTAGTAGTGGTTAGAGACTGGTACTGTAGGTCAGTAGTACAGGTCATTATTTACAGGTTAGAGACTGGTACTGTAGGTCAGTATTTACTGGTTAGAGACTGGTACTGTAGGTCAGTAGTACAGGTCAGTATTTACTGGTTAGAGACTGGTACTGTAGGTCAGTAGTACAGGTCAGTATTTACTGGTTAGAGACTGGTACTGTAGGTCAGTAGTAGTGGTTAGAGACTGGTACTGTAGGTCAGTATTTACTGGTTAGAGACTGGTACTGTAGGTCAGTAGTACAGGTCAGTATTTACTGGTTAGAGACTGGTACTGTAGGTCAGTAGTACAGGTCAGTATTTACTGGTTAGAGACTGGTACTGTAGGTCAGTAGTAGTTGTTAGAGACTGGTTCTGTAGGTCAGTAGTAGTGGTTAGAGAGGCAGGTAGCCAATTGGTTAGAGGGGCAGGTATTCTAGTGGTTAGAGAGGCAGGTAGCCTAGTGGTTAGAGCAGCAGGTAGCCTAGTGGTTAGCGAGTTGGACTAGTAACCAAAAGGTTGCAAGATTGAATCCCAGAGCCGACAAGGTAAGAATCTGTTGTTCTGCCCCTGAACAAGGCAGTTAACCCACTGCTCTTAGACCGTCATTGTAAATAAATGAACAAGTAAATGTCTTGTTTTTATTTCTCTTACGGCCAAACGTGTAACTGAAATGACACCTGCAGATGTAAAGACCTTTGAGTGCAGTGTGGGCTGCTGTCTCAAAGTGTTCATCACTTAAAGACCTTTGAGTGCAGTGTGGGCTGCTGTCTCAAAGTGTTCATCACTTAAAGACCTTTGGGTGCAGTGTGGGCTGCTGTCTCAAAGTGTTCATCACTTAAAGACCTTTGAGTGCAGTGTGGGCTGCTGTCTCAAAGTGTTCATCACTTAAAGACCTTTGAGTGCAGTGTGGGCTGCTGACTCAAAGTGTTCATCACTTAAAGACCTTTGAGTGCAGTGTGGGCTGCTGTCTCAAAGTGTTCATCACTTAAAGACCTTTGAGTGCAGTGTGGGCTGCTGTCTCAAAGTGTTCATCACTTAAAGACCTTTGAGTGCAGTGTGGGCTGCTGTCTCAAAGTGTTCATCACTTAAAGACCTTTGAGTGCAGTGTGGGCTGCTGTCTCAAAGTGTTCATCACTTAAAGACCTTTGAGTGCAGTGTGGGCTGCTGTCTCAAAGTGTTCATCACTTAAAGACCTTTGAGTGCAGTGTGGGCTGCTGTCTCAAAGTGTTCATCACTTAAAGACCTTTGAGTGCAGTGTGGGCTGCTGTCTCAAAGTGTTCATCACTTAAAGACCTTTGGGTGCAGTGTGGGCTGCTGTCTCAAAGTGTTCATCACTTAAAGACCTTTGGGTGCAGTGTGGGTTGCTGTCTCAAAGTGTTCATCACTTAAAGACCTTTGGGTGCAGTGTGGGCTGCTGTCTCAAAGTGTTCATCACTTAAAGACCTTTGAGTGCAGTGTGGGCTGCTGACTCAAAGTGTTCATCACTTAAAGACCTTTGGGTGCAGTGTGGGCTGCTGTCTCAAAGTGTTCATCACTTAAAGACCTTTGAGTGCAGTGTGGGCTGCTGTCTCAAAGTGTTCATCACTTAAAGACCTTTGAGTGCAGTGTGGGCTGCTGTCTCAAAGTGTTCATCACTTAAAGACCTTTGAGTGCAGTGTGGGCTGCTGACTCAAAGTGTTCATCACTTAAAGACCTTTGAGTGCAGTGTGGGCTGCTGTCTCAAAGTGTTCATCACTTAAAGACCTTTGAGTGCAGTGTGGGCTGCTGACTCAAAGTGTTCATCACTTAAAGACCTTTGAGTGCAGTGTGGGCTGCTGACTCAAAGTGTTCATCACTTAAAGACCTTTGAGTGCAGTGTGGGCTGCTGACTCAAAGTGTTCATCACTTAAAGACCTTTGAGTGCAGTGTGGGCTGCTGTCTCAAAGTGTTCATCTCCTCTGTGTACAGGAGTCCTTGTGATTTAACTGTCCTTCCTGTTACCACTCGCTCTACGGTACAATTCACAAATAGATGATTATTTTTCTCTCCTTCTCCAGTGCTCTGAACAACATAAATGACGTCAGAATAATTATATTCAAGCACATACTGGAGCCACCGAGAGCCTTTGAAAAAGAAATGTGGTGTTTATTTCTTGCTATAATTGTAATCTAAATAATACCTAATTTTGTTCCGCGAATTAAATAATATTGTTGTTTAATTCAACAGTACCAAGAAGGTTCCATGTCTGATGTGTGAACACAGTGAATTAGTTCTAGTTCAGCTGCTGTGTCACCTCCTAAACCCCCCCCCCCCCCTAAATCCCCCCCCCCACACACACACACACAGACCTCCTAAAACACCCCCCCCACACACACACAAACAGACCTCCTAAAACACCCCCACACACACACACAGACCTCCTACACCCCCCCCCCCCCCACAAACACACATTACATAGATGATGAAAACAGTAGTACAGTATTACATAGATGATGAATACAGTAGTACAGTACTACATAGATGATGAAAACAGTAGTACAGTACTACATAGATGATGAATACAGTAGTACAGTATTACATAGATGATGAATACAGTAGTACAGTATTACATAGATGATGAAAATCGTAGTACAGTATTACATAGATGATGAATACAGTAGTACAGTACTACATAGATGATGAAAACAGTAGTACAGTACTACATAGATGATGAAAACAGTAGTACAGTATTACATAGATGATGAAAACAGTAGTACAGTACTACATAGATGATGAATACAGTAGTACAGTACTACATAGATGATGAATACAGTAGTACAGTATTACATAGATGATGAATACAGTAGTACAGTACTACATAGATGATGAATACAGTAGTACAGTA
>NC_074706.1:5056481-5063981 GCF_029448725.1 Salvelinus fontinalis | reverse complement strand
GCACTACTGTTAACCTCATCATAGGACCCACTTGTAACGTCCTGACCAGAGTTCTTATGTGTTTTGCTTGTTTAGTGTTGGTCAGGACGTGAGCTGGGTGGGAATTCTATGTTGTGTGTCTAGTTCGTCTGTTTCTGTGTCCAGCCTAATATGGTTCTCAATCAGAGACAGCTGTCAATCGTTGTCCCTGATTGAGAATCAATTAAATTCAATTCAATTCAAGGGGCTTTATTGGCATGGGAAACATGTGTTAACATTGCCAAAGCAAGTGAGGTAGCAATACACAAAAGTGAAACAAACAATACAAATTAACAGTAAACATTACACATACAGAAGTTTCAAAACAATAAAGACATTACAAATGTCATATTATATATATATATATACAGTGTTGTAGCAATGTACGAATGGTTAAAGCACACAGGTTAAAATAAATAAGCATATAAATTGGCGAATCACATATAGGTGGCTTGTTTTGTGTTGGGGATTGTGGGTGGTTGTTTCCTGTCTCTGTTTTGTTTGTATTCTGCACCAGATAGGTCTGTATCGGTTTGCCACTTTTGTTATTTTGTATTTGTTTAGTGTTCACAGTAGTTGTTGTTAATTAAACATGTTGAGCACTGGCTACGTTGCGTGTTGGTCCGATCCCTGTTTCACCCCCTCTTCTAGTGAAGAGAGGGAGGGCTGCCGTTACAGAACTGCTGGCCTCACAATCTAAACAAACAGTTGGTATACTGGTGAAAAGGTCATGGATATCAATGGGTTTTAAATATACTGGGCTTTTCTGTTTTTATCCTGAAAAACTTCCCAGTCCTTAATGATTACAAGTGTACTCATAACATGATGCAGCCAACACTATGATTGAAAATATGGAGAGTGATATTCAGTAATGAGATGTCAATTGGCTCATTCATCCCCCTCCTCTCCCCTGTAACTATTCCCCAGGTCGTTGCTGCAAATGAGAACGTGTTCTCAGTCAACTTACCTGGTTAAATAACGGTAAAATAAAAAAAATAAAAAAATAAAAATGAGATTGGATTTGCCCCAAACATGACACTTTGTATTCAGAACAAAAAGTTAATTGCTTTGCCAAATTCTTTGCAGTATTACTTTAGTGCCATGTTGCAAACAGGATGAATATTTTTGAATATTTGTGTTCTGTTACAAGCTTCCTTCGATTCTCTTACAAGCTTTCCTTTATTTAACTTTTCACTTTGTCATTTAGGTTAGTCTTGTGGAGTAACTACAATGTTGTTGATCCATCCTCAGTCTTCTCCTATCACAGCCACCCCATTCAACACAATGTACTGTGTGAAGGCCACCCCATTCAACACAATGTACTGGGTGAAGGCCACCCCATTCAACACAATGTACTGGGTGAAGGCCACCCCATTCAACACAATGTACTGGGTGAAGGCCATTCAACACAATGTACTGGGTGAAGGCCACCCCATTCAACACAATGTACTGGGTGAAGGCCATTCAACACAATGTACTGGGTGAAGGCCATTCAACACAATGTACTGGGTGAAGGCCGTTCAACACAATGTACTGGGTGAAGGCCGTTCAACACAATGTACTGGGTGAAGGCCATTCAACACAATGTACTGGGTGAAGACCACCCCATTCAACACAATGTACTGGGTGAAGGCCATTCAACACAATGTACTGGGTGAAGACCACCCCATTCAACACAATGTACTGGGTGAAGGCCATTCAACACAATGTACTGGGTGAAGGCCACCCCATTCAACACAATGTACTGGGTGAAGGCCATTCAACACAATGTACTGGGTGAAGGCCACCCCATTCAACACAATGTACTGGGTGAAGGCCACCCCATTCAACACAATGTACTGGGTGAAGGCCATTCAACACAATGTACTAGGTGAAGGCCACCCCATTCAACACAATGTACTGGGGGAAGGCCATTCAACACAATGTACTGGGTGAAGGCCATTCAACACCATGTACTGGGTGAAGGCCACCCCATTCAACACAATGTACTGGGTGAAGGCCATTCAACACAATGTACTGGGTGAAGGCCATTCAACACAATGTACTGGGTGAAGGCCATTCAACACAATGTACTGGGTGAAGGCCACCCCATTCAACACAATGTACTGGGTGAAGGCCATTCAACACAATGTACTGGGTGAAGGCCATTCAACACAATGTACTGGGTGAAGGCCATTCAACACAATGTAATGGGTGAAGGCCATTCAACACAATGTAATGGGTGAAGGCCATTCAACACAATGTAATGGGTGAAGGCCACCCCATTCAACACAATGTACTGTGTGAAGGCCATTCAACACAATGTACTGGGTGAAGGCCATTCAACACAATGTACTGGGTGAAGGCCATTCAACACAATGTACTGTGTGAAGGCCATTCAACACAATGTACTGGGTGAAGGCCATTCAACACAATGTACTGGGTGAAGGCCACCCCATTCAACACAATGTACTGGGTGAAGGCCACCCCATTCAACACAATGTACTGGGTGAAGGCCATTCAACACAATGTACTGTGTGAAGGCCACCCCATTCAACACAATGTACTGGGTGAAGGCCATTCAACACAATGTACTGGGTGAAGGCCATTCAACACCATGTACTGGGTGAAGGCCACCCCATTCAACACAATGTACTGGGTGAAGGCCATTCAACACAATGTACTGTGTGAAGGCCACCCCATTCAACACAATGTACTGGGTGAAGGCCATTCAACACAATGTACTGTGTGAAGGCCACCCCATTCAACACAATGTACTGGGTGAAGGCCACCCCATTCAACACAATGTACTGGGTGAAGGCCGTTCAACACAATGTACTGTGTGAAGACCATTCAACACAATGTACTGGGTGAAGGCCATTCAACACAATGTACTGTGTGAAGGCCACCCCATTCAACACAATGTACTGTGTGAAGGCCATTCAACACAATGTACTGGGTGAAGGCCATTCAACACAATGTACTGTGTGAAGGCCATTCAACACAATGTACTGGGTGAAGGCCATTCAACACAATGTACTGGGTGAAGGCCATTCAACACAATGTACTGGGTGAAGGCCATTCAACACAATGTACTGGGTGAAGGCCATTCAACACAATGTACTGGGTGAAGGCCATTCAACACAATGTACTGGGTGAAGGCCATTCAACACAATGTACTGGGTGAAGGCCATTCAACACAATGTACTGGGTGAAGGCCACCCCATTCAACACAATGTACTGGGTGAAGGCCATTCAACACAATGTACTGTGTGAAGGCCACCCCATTCAACACAATGTACTGGGTGAAGGCCGTTCAACACAATGTACTAGGTGAAGGCCATTCAACACAATGTACTGGGTGAAGGCCACCCCATTCAACACAATGTACTGATTGAAGGCCATTCAACACAATGTGGAGAAAGTGGAGGGGTGTCACCATGTAAAGGTGCTGTACGCTTCTCCACAATACTGGAATATAAAATGTGTTCTTTCTTCTCTGTAGTGGAAACAGCTTGTGCTTTACTTGGCAACGCTCCATATTCTGCCATATGCTAATGTCTTCATGTTAAACCATATTTGATTTACTTAATATCGCTGTTTAAGGTCTTAATTCAGCTCGTTATATGAAACAGAATGAGGCTATCACATACACACAGAGGATACACACAGGAGGGTACACACAGGAGGGTACACACAGGCGCTGGAGGATGGTGCTGGATGATGACGCTGGAGGATGACGCTGGAGGATGGCGCTGGAGGATGGCCCTGGAGGATGGCGCTGGAGGATGGCCCTGGAGGATGGTGCTGGAGGATGACGCTGGAGGATAGCGCTGGAGAATGACGCTGGAGGATAACGCTGGAGGATGGCGCTGGAGGATGGCGCTGGAAGATGGCGCCGGAGGATGGTGCTGTGATATGGTGCTGGAGGATGGTGCTGGAGGATGGTGCTGGAGGATGGCGCTGGAGGATGGTGCTGGAGGATGGCGCTGTAGGATGGCGCTGGAGGATGGGGCTGGAGGATGGTGCTGGAGGATGGTGCTGGAGGATGGCGCTGTAGGATGGCGCTGGAGGATGGGGCTGGAGGATGGCGCTGGAGGATGGCGCTGGAGGATGGTGCTGGAGGATGGCGCTGTAGGATGGCGCTGGAGGATGGGGCTGGAGGATGGCGCTGGAGGATGGTGCTGGAGGATGGCGCTGTAGGATGGCGCTGGAGGATGGGGCTGGAGGATGGCGCTGGAGGATGGCGCTGGAGGATGGCACTGGAGGATGGCGCTGGAGGATGGTGCTGGAGGATGGGGCTGGAGGATGGCGCTGGAGGATGGTGCTGGAGGATGGCGCTGGATCATCTGACATAAAAAGAAAAGAGGACAGTTTGTTGAAAAAGCTTTAACTAATGGTTCAAAACCAGGTCATGTGACCTGATTGTCCAAACCCCAAGGCCCTGGATATGAGGTATCTGTTATTAATACCCAGTACGCTGGTGTGAGTAATTACAGACACCGATTACCCAGGGATCATCAACTAGATTCAGCCATGGGCAGATTCTTTCTTCAGCGGATGGTCAGGGGGTTTACTAACAAATAGTTAATAAATAGTTTAATAATAATAGTTACTAAACAATTTGTAGACTGCAAATTGACCGCAAGAAGCCCAAACAGACATTTGGCTAAAACAAACCGTGATTACATTTGTATACGATCACATACAGTCTCTCTGTTATGTGTAGGAATACTTTGGAACAGATTTCCAAGATTTGCTGGTGTTTTACAGTCTTTTATGTCCAACAATTTAAAATATATATAAACCTCCCTCCCCATCTCTGCCTCCTTCCCTCCCTATGTCTGCCTCCAACCCTCACTCCCTCCCCATCTCTACCTCCATCCCTCCTTCCCTTCCTCCCTCCCCATCTCTACCTCCATCCCTCCTTCCCTTCCTCCCTCCCCATCTCTGCCTCAACCCTCCCTTCCTCCCTCCCCATCTCTGCCTCCTCCCTCCCTTCCTCCTCCCCATCTCTGCCTCAACCCTCCCTCCCTTCCACCCTCCCCATCTCTGCCTCATCCCTCCCTTCCTCCCTCCCCATCTCTGCCTCCTCCCTCCCTTCCTCCTCCCCATCTCTGCCTCAACCCTCCCTTCCTCCCTCCCCATCTCTGCCTCCTCCCTCCCTTCCTCCTCCCCATCTCTGCCTCAACCCTCCCTCCCTTCCACCCTCCCCATCTCTGCCTCATCCCTCCCTTCCTCCCTCCCCATCTCTGCCTCCAACCCTCACTCCCTCCCCATCTCTACCTCCATCCCTCCTTCCCTTCCTCCCTCCCCATCTCTACCTCCATCCCTCCTTCCCTTCCTCCCTCCCCATCTCTGCCTCAACCCTCCCTTCCTCCCTCCCCATCTCTGCCTCCTCCCTCCCTTCCTCCTCCCCATCTCTGCCTCAACCCTCCCTCCCTTCCACCCTCCCCATCTCTGCCTCATCCCTCCCTTCCTCCCTCCCCATCTCTGCCTCCTCCCTCCCTTCCTCCTCCCCATCTCTGCCTCAACCCTCCCTCCCTCCTTCCCTCCCCATCTCTGCCTCCAACCCTCACTCCCTCCCCATCTCTACCTCCATCCCTCCTTCCCTCCCTCCCTCCCCATCTCTACCTCCATCCCTCCTTCCCTTCCTCCCTCCCCATCTCTGCCTCATCCCTCCCTTCTCCCTCCCCATCTCTGTCTCATCCCTCCCTCCCTTACTCCCTCCCCATCTCTGCCTCCTCCCTCCCTTCCTCCCTCCCCATCTCTGCCTCAACCCTCCCTCCCTTCCACCCTCCCCATCTCTGCCTCATCCCTCCCTTCCTCCCTTCCCATCTCTGCCTCATCCCTCCCTTCCTCCTCCCCATCTCTGCCTCATCCCTCCCTCCCTTCCTCCCTCCCCATCACTGCCTCATCCCTCCCTTCTCCCTCCCCATCTCTGCCTCCCTCTCTCACTCCCTCCCCATCTCTGCCTCCATCCCTCTTTCTCTATTTTTCTCTTTTGTTGGCATCTTCCACCTGAGATGTTCAGAGACTGGCTCACCATTCAGCTGTTCTGCTGCTGTTATATGGCAGGCATAACACACACACAGACACACTCAGAGAGAGAGACAGTTATATGGCTGGCCAAATGGACTGCAGACTGCCGCTTCACCTTCCATAATGCCCCCATAAACCCTGACTGCCACTGACAGGCCAACTGATTGGTGTTATCACACGTCCTGTGTGTGTGTTGACTGAGATGGACTAACGCCCTCACAACCCTGCTGCCTCAGAGCCTCATCCATTTTCCCTTTGAAGAGTGGAGGAGAAAGAGGAAGAACAGGGAAGGGAGAGAGAGAGGGGACAGGAGGGAGGGAGGGAGGGAGGGAGGGAGGGAGGGAGGGAGGGAGGGAGGGAGGGAGGGAGGGAGGGAGAGAGGGGGGTGGAGGTAGGTAGAGAGATAAAAGAAGGACGGAGAGAGAACGAGAGGGAGATGGAGGGAAAGAGAGAGGAGAAACAGAGGAAATAAGGAAGAGAGATTTAGAGGGGGAGAGGGAGAGATATTGGGAGGAGGAGCAAAGGAGAGAAAAAAGCGAGAAGAGAGGAGGTGGTATATACAGAACCCCAGAGAGGAGAGGAGGTGGTATATACAGAACCCCAGAGAGGAGAGGAGGTGGTATATACAGAACCCCAGAGAGGAGAGGAGGTGGTATATACAGAACCCCAGAGAGGAGGTGGTATATACAGAACCCCAGAGAGGAGAGGAGGTGGTATATACAGAACCCCAGAGAGGAGGTGGTATATACATAACCCCAGAGAGGAGAGGAGGTGGTATATACAGAACCCCAGAGAGGAGGTGGTATATACAGAACCCCAGAGAGGAGGTGGTATATACAGAACCCCAGAGAGGAGGTGGTATATACAGAACCCCAGAGAGGAGGTGGTATATACAGAACCCCAGAGAGGAGGTGGTATATACAGAACCCCAGAGAGGAGGTGGTATATACAGAACCCCAGAGAGGAGAGGAGGTGGTATATACAGAACCCCAGAGAGGAGGGGAGGTAGTATATACAGAACCCCAGAGAGGAGAGGAGGTGGTATATACAGAACCCCAGAGAGGAGAGAAGGTGGTATATACAGAACCCCAGAGAGGAGGAGAGGAGGTGGTATATACAGAACCCCAGAGAGGAGAGAAGGTGGTATATACAGAACCCCAGAGAGGAGGAGAGGAGGTGGTATATACAGAACCCCAGAGAGGAGAGGAGGTGGTATATACAGAACCCCAGAGAGGAGAGAAGGTGGTATATACAGAACCCCAGAGAGGAGGAGAGGAGGTGGTATATACAGAACCCCAGAGAGGAGAGAAGGTGGTATATACAGAACCCCAGAGAGGAGGAGGGGAGGTGGTATATACAGAACCCCAGAGAGGAGAGGAGGTGGTATATACAGAACCCCAGAGAGGAGGTGGTATATACAGAACCCCAGAGAGGAGGTGGTATATACAGAACCCCAGAGAG
>NC_074706.1:5018981-5048981 GCF_029448725.1 Salvelinus fontinalis | reverse complement strand
CTCATTCACAACACACACACACACTGTAAAGGTTTTCTTCCAGGGGTGAAGGAGAGGACCAAAGTGCAGCGTGGCTAGTGTTAAACATGTTTAATTAAGAACAAGTGAAACACTACAAACAACCTACAAAATAACAAATGTGCAAAAACCGATACAGACCTATCTGGTGCAGAACACAAACACAGAGACAGGTAACAAGCAGCATGAGTTCGAGCAGCGGCCAAGAAATCAGGACTCATGGACTTGGGAGGAAGTATTGGAGGGAAAAGGACACTGGGCTCATATTGGGGAATATAGCCGCGCTCGTGAGGAGATGGAAGCAGCGCGAGCCCAGGAGCGGTGGTATGAGGAGGAAGCAAAGAGATGTGGCTGGAAACCGGAGAATGAAGCTCAAAACCGGATTTATGAAGGTATGCTGCTAGCACGGAAGCCCGTGAAGAAACCCCAAAAAAATTCTTGGGAGAGGGCTAAGAGGTAGTGGGCCAAGGGCAGGTAGGAGACCTGTGCCCACTTCCCAGGCTAACCGTGGAGAGCGGGAGTACGGGCAGACACCGTTACGCAGTAAAGCGCACGGTGTCTCCTGTACGTGTGCATAGCCCTGTGCGGGTTATTCCACCTCCCCGCACTGGTAGGGCTAGATTGGGCATTGAGCCAGGTGCCATGATGCCGGCTCAACGTGTCTGGTCTCCAGTGCGTCTCCTCGGGCCGGCATACATGGCACCAGCCTTACGCATGGTGTCCCCGGTTCGCCTACATAGCCCGGTGCGGGTTATTCCACCTCCCCGCACTGGTCGGGCGACGGGGAGCATTCAGCCAGGTAAGGTTGGGCAGGCTCAGTGTTCAAGGGAGCCAATACGCCTGCACGGTCCGGTATTACCGGTGCTACCTCCCCGCCCCAGCCCAGTACCACCAGTGCCTACACCACGCACCAGGCTTCCAGTGCGTTTCCAGAGCCCTGTTCCTCCTCCACACACTCTCTATGGTGCGTGTCTCCAGCCCAGTGCCTCCAGTTCCGGCACCACGCACTAAGCCACCTGTGCGTCTCCAGAGCCCTGTACACACTGTTCCTTCTCCCCGTATTCGTCCTGATGTGCGTGCCCTCAGCCCGGTGCCACCAGTGCCGGTACCACGCACCAGGCAAATAGTACACTTTGAGAGTCCAGTGTGCCCTGTCCCTGCTCCCCGCACTAGGCTTGAAGTGCGTGTCTCCAGTCCGGTGCCTCAAGTTCCGGCACCACGCACCAGGCCAACAGTGCGTCTCAGCCGGCCAGAGTCTGCCGTCTGCCCAACGGCGCCTGAACTGTCCGTCTGCCAAGGGCCGCATGAACTGCCCGTCTGTATTGAGCCTGCAAAGCCGCCCGTCTGCCATGAGCCTACAGAGCCTTCCGCCAGACAGGAGCCGCTAGAGCCTTCCGCCTGACAGGAGCCGCTAGAGCCTTCCGCCAGACAGGAGCCGCTAGAGCCTTCCGCCAGACAGGATCAGTCTGAGCCATCCGTCTCCGCAGCGCCATCTGAGCCATCCGTCTCCGCTGCGCCATCTGAGCCATCCGTCTCCGCAGCGTCATCTGAGCCATCCGTCTCCGCAGCGCCATCTGAGCCATCCGTCTCCGCAGCGCCATCTGAGCCATCCGTCTCCGCAGCGCCATCTGAGCTATCCGTCTCCTCAGCGCCATCTGAGCCATCCGTCTCCCCAGCGCCGTCTGAGCCATCCGTCTCCCCAGCGCCGTCTGAGCCATCCGTCTGTCCCGAGCCATTAGAGCCGCCCGTCTGTCCCGAGCCGTCAGAGCCGTTAGTCAGTCAGGAGCCGCTAGAGCCATTCGTCAGTCAGGATCTGCCAGAGCCGCCAATCAGACAGGATCTGCCAGAGCCGCCAACCAGACAGGATCTGCCAGAGCCGCAAACCAGACAGGATCTGCCAGAGCCGCCAACCAGACAGGATCTGCCAGGGCCGCCAACCAGACAGGATCTGCCAGAGCCGCCAACCAGACAGGATCTGCCAGAGCCGTCAGTGAGCCATGAGCGTCCAGAGCCTTCAGCCAGCCATGAGCGTCCAGAGCCGTCAGCCAGCCATGAGCGTCCAGAGCCGTCAGCCAGCCATGAGCGTCCAGAGCCGTCAGCCAGCCCGGAGCTGCCAGTAATCCAGAACTGCCCCTCAGTCCAGAGCTGTCTCTCTGTCCGGAGCTGCCTTTCAGTCCGGAGTTGCCCCTCTATCCTGAGCTATCTATCTATCCTGAGCTACCTCTCTATCCTGAGTTACCTCTCTATCTCGACCTACCTCGCTGTCCTGAGCTACCTTGTCTTGGTGTTGCCCCTTATATTAGGTGGGTGGAGAAAGAGGGTGGTCATTCTAAGGTGAGATGTAAGCTGGGATTGACTATGGTGGGGTGGGGACCTCGCCCTGAGCCTGAGCCACCACCGTGGTCAGATGCCCACCCAGACCCTCCCCTAGACTTTGTGCTGGTGCGCCCGAAGTTCGCACCTTAAGGGGGGGGTTATGTCACGTTCCTGACCTGTTTTCTGTTAGTTTTTGTATGTGTTAGTTGGTCAGGACGTGAGTTTGGGTGGGCAGTCTATGTTTTCTGTTTCTATGTTGGTTAATGGGTACCTAATATGGCTCTCAATTAGAGGCAGGTGTGTGTCGGTTCCTCTGATTGAGAGTCATATTAAGGTAGGTGTTTTCACACTGTTTGTTGTGGGTGGTTGTCTCCTGTGTCAGTGTCTGTATGTTACGCCACACGGGACTGTTCTCGGTATGTTTGTTCGTTCGGTTTTTGTGTAGTCAGTTTTCCTGTTATTGCGTTCTTCGTGTTTCATGTAAGTTCGTCGTCCAGGTCTGTCTACTCCGTTTGTTGTTTTGTTAGTTTATAGTGAAGTTCGTGTTTGTCTTTTCTTTTAATAAATTATGTCAACTCAAGACGCTGCATTTTGGTTTAATCCCTGCTCCTCCTCTTCTGATGAAGAGGAGGAGGAAAACCGTTACACACACCTCATTCACAAAACACACACACCTCATTCACAACACACACACACACCTCATTTACAACACACACACACACCTCATTCACAACACACACACACACATACCTCATTTACAACACACACACACACACATACCTCATTTACAACACACACACACACACCTCATTCACAACACACAAACACACCTCATTCACAACACACACACACACCTCATTTACAACACACACACACACCTCATTCACAACACACACACACACATACCTCATTCACAACACACACACACATACCTCATTTACAACACACACACACCTCATATACAACACACACACACACCTCATTCACAACACACACACACACACACCTCATTCACAACACACACACACCTCATTCACAACACACACGCACACCTCATTCACAACACACACACACCTCATTCACAACACAGACACACCTCATTCACATACACACACCTCATTCACAACACACACACACACACCTCATACACAACACACACACACACCTCATTCACAGCACACACACACCTCATTCACAACACACACACACACACCTCATTCACAACACACACACACACCTCATTCACAAAACACACACACACCTCATTCACAAAACACACACACCTCATTCACAACACACAAACACACCTCATTCACAACACACACACACACCTCATTTACAACACACACACACACACACACCTCATTCACAAAACAGACACACACCTCATTCACAACACACACACACCTCATTCACAACACACACACACACACCTCATTCACAAAACAGACAAACACCTCTATTCACAACACACACACACACCTCATTCACAACACACACACACACCTCATACACAACACACACACACCTCATTCACAACACACACACACACCTCATACACAACACACACACACCTCATTCACAACACACACACACACACCTCATTCACAACACACCTCTTTCACAACACACACACACACACTCTTGACCCAGATCCTCCGTGGCTCGCAGCATTAGGAAGAAAGGAAGTTTAGTTGTACCACCCTGTCACTAGTAATGACAGACTGCCTGTTGGTCTGGATATGGACTGCCTGTTTGGTCTGGATATGGACTGCCTGGTTGGTCTGGTTATGGACTGCCTGGTTGGTCTGGATATGGACTGCCTGGTTGGTCTGGATATGGACTGCCTGTTGGTCTGGATATGGACTGCCTGTTTGGTCTGGATATGGACTGCCTGTTGGTCTGGATATGGACTGCCTGGTTGGTCTGGATATGGACTGCCTGTTTGGTCTGGACTGCCTGGTTGGTCTGGATATGGACTGCCTGTTGGTCTGGATATGGACTGCCTGTTGGTCTGGATATGGACTGCCTGGTTGGTCTGGATATGGACTGCCTGTTTGGTCTGGATATGGACTGCCTGTTGGTCTGGATATGGACTGCCTGTTTGGTCTGGACTGCCTGTTGGTCTGGATATGGACTGCCTGGTTGATCTGGATATGGACTGCCTGGTTGGTCTGGATATGGACTGCCTGGTTGGTCTGGATATGGACTGCCTGGTTGGTTTGGATATGGATTGCCTGTTGGTCTGGATATGGACTGCCTGGTTGGTCTGGATATGGACTGCCTGTTGGTCTGGACTGCCTGGTTGGTCTGGATATGGACTGCCTGTTGGTCTGGACTGCCTGGTTGGTCTGGATATGGACTGCCTGTTGGTCTGGATATGGACTGCCCGGTTGGTCTGGATATGGACTGCCTGGTTGATCTGGACATGGACTGCCTGGTTGGTCTGGATATGGACTGCCTGTTGGTCTGGATATGGACTGCCTGGTTGGTCTGGATATGGACTGCCTGGTTGGTCTGGATATGGACTGCCTGGTTGGTCTGGATATGGACTGCCTGGTTGGTCTGGATATGGACTGCCTGGTTGATCTGGATATGGATTTCTGGTTGGTCTGGATATGGACTGCCTGGTTGGTCTGGACTTTCTGGTTGGTCTGGATATGGACTGCCTGGTTGGTCTGGATATGGACTGCCTGGTTGGTCTGGATATGGACTGCCTGGTTGGTCTGGACTGCCTTGTTGGTCTGGATATGGACTGCCTGTTGGTCTGGATATGGACTGACTGGTTGGTCTGGATATGGACTGCCTGTTTGGTCTGGATATGGACTGCCTGGTTGGTCTGGATATGGACTGCCTGGTTGGTCTGGATATGGACTGCCTGGTTGGTCTGGATATGGACTGCCTGTTGGTCTGGATATGGACTGCCTGGTTGGTCTGGATATGGACTGCCTGTTGGTCTGGATATGGACTGCCTGTGTCTGGATATGGACTGCCTGTTGGTCTGGATATGGACTGCCTGGTTGGTCTGGATATGGACTGCCTGGTTGGTCTGGACTGCCTGGTTGGTCTGGATATGGACTGCCTGGTTGGTCTGGATATGGACTGCCTGGTTGGTCTGGATATGGACTGCCTGTTGATCTGGATATGGACTGCCTGGTTGGTCTGGATATGGACTGCCTGTTGGTCTGGATATGGACTGCCTGTTGGTCTGGATATGGACTGCCTGTTGGTCTGGATATGGACTGCCTGTTGGTCTGGATATGGACTGCCTGGTTGGTCTGGATATGGACTGCCTGTTGGTCTGGATATGGACTGCCTGTTGGTCTGGATATGGACTGCCTGTTGGTCTGGATATGGACTGCCTGGTTGGTCTGGATATGGACTGCCTGGTTGGTCTGGACTGCCTGGTTGGTCTGGATATGGACTGCCTGGTTGGTCTGGATATGGACTGCCTGTTGGTCTGGATATGGACTGTCTGGTTGGTCTGGATATGGACTGCCTGTTGGTCTGGATATGGACTGACTGGTTGGTCTGGATATGGACTGACTGGTTGGTTGGTCTGGATATGGACTGTCTGGTTGGTCTGGATATGGACTGCCTGTTGGTCTAGATATGGACTGCCTGGTTGGTCTGGACTGCCTGGTTGGTCTGGATATGGACTGCCTGGTTGGTCTGGATATGGACTGCCTGTTGGTCTGGATATGGACTGACTGTTGGTCTGGACTGCCTGGTTGGTCTGGATATGGACTGCCTGGTTGGTCTGGATATGGACTGCCTGTTGGTCTGGATATGGACTGTCTGGTTGGTCTGGATATGGACTGCCTGGTTGGTCTGGATATGGACTGCCTGTTGATCTGGATATGGACTGTCTGTTGGTCTGGATATGGACTGTCTGTTGGTCTGGATATGGACTGTCTGTTGGTCTGGATATGGACTGCCTGGTTGGTCTGGATATGGACTGACTGGTTGGTCTGGATATGGACTGCCTGTTGGTCTGGATATGGGCTGACTGGTTGGTCTGGATATGGACTGACTGGTTGGTCTGGATATGGACTGACTGGTTGGTCTGGATATGGACTGCCTGTTGGTCTGGATATGGACTGACTGGTTGGTCTGGATATGGACTGCCTGGTTGGTTGGTCTGGATATGGACTGACTGGTTGGTCTGGATATGGACTGCCTGGTTGGTCTGGATATGGACTGACTGGTTGGTCTGGATATGGACTGCCTGTTGGTCTGGATATGGGCTGACTGGTTGGTCTGGATATGGACTGACTGGTTGGTCTGGATATGGACTGACTGGTTGGTCTGGATATGGACTGCCTGTTGGTCTGGATATGGACTGACTGGTTGGTCTGGATATGGACTGCCTGGTTGGTTGGTCTGGATATGGACTGACTGGTTGGTCTGGATATGGACTGCCTGTTTGGTCTGGATATGGACTGCCTGGTTGGTCTGGATATGGACTGCCTGGTTGGTCTGGATATGGACTGCCTGGTTGGTCTGGGCTGACTGGTTGGTCTGGATATGGACTGACTGGTTGATCTGGATATGGACTGCCTGTTGGTCTGGATATGGACTGACTGGTTGGTCTGGATATGGACTGCCTGGTTGGTCTGGATATGGACTGACTGGTTGGTCTGGATATGGACTGCCTGTTGGTCTGGATATGGGCTGACTGGTTGGTCTTGATATGGACTGACTGGTTGGTCTGGATATGGACTGCCTGTTGGTCTGGATATGGACTGACTGGTTGGTCTGGATATGGACTGCCTGGTTGGTTGGTCTGGATATGGACTGACTGGTTGGTCTGGATATGGACTGCCTGTTTGGTCTGGATATGGACTGCCTGGTTGGTCTGGATATGGACTGCCTGGTTGGTCTGGATATGGACTGCCTGGTTGGTCTGGGCTGACTAGTTGGTCTGGATATGGACTGACTGGTTGGTCTGGATATTGACTGACTGATTGGTCTGGATATGGACTGACTGGTTGGTCTGGATATGGACTGCCTGGTTGATCTGGGTACGTGGATATGTGATGTGGCTGGGTATATACATTATGACTACATTGATATTACTGTCTGTGTTGCAGGAGAGGGATATTTCACATATGATGACTGACTATTGTCAGTAGAGGTGTACTCTGGGTCACTGCACGCACTCACACACACACACACACACACACGCACGCACGCACGCACGCACACACGCACGCACGCACACGCGTACGCACACACGCACGCACGCACACACGCACACACACGCTACAGCTTAATAAGAGAGCGTCCCAATCCACAGACCCAATGTATTATTTAACAGACTGGCCTCAAGCTAGTAGTTATAAATACACCATGTACATATGAGAATACCCCTGTTATAGACACACACACCTACCCCCTGTCTACTGCTATCTCTTTATATACAAAAAAACACTCGCTCACGCACGCACACACACATACACACCTACTCTCAGGTCTACTGAGACCAGAACGAGAATTAATAACATCTCTATATCTGTATAATTCTCTCTGTCTCTGTCTCTGTCTCTGTCTCTCTCTCTCTCTCTCCTCTCTTTACCTTGCTCTCCTCCTCTCTCTCTCCCTCCGTCTTTTTGGCATTCTACTGTAATTCATAGAAGTGGCCTAATTAACTTCTTCCCAACAACTGACTAGAGAATGAAGGGACGGAGGGATAGAATGAAGAGATGAGAGAGGAGGAGAAACAGAGAGAGGAGGAGAAATGGAGAGAGGAGAGAGGAGGAGAAATAGAGAGAGGAGGAGAAATAGAGAGAGGAGGAGAAATAGAGAGAGGAGAGAGGAAAAGAAAGGCCCTCTGAACAGATTTCCCACAGTGGTTTAGTGTTGAGCAGAGGAGGATAAGGGCGAGAGGAGGAGAGAGAGATGGAGAGGGAGGGAAAGAGGGAGGAGGGGGGAGGAGTGTTCTTTCCAAGAGAGCTTTCTTGGACTGGAAGAGTGGATACTGAAGAGAGGGAGAGGGAGAGGGAGAGAAAGAGGGAGAGGGAGAGAGAGAGAGAGAGGCTATGAGTTGTCAACCATGACCCCAATATACTTTCCTGGAAAAAAGCAGCTTCATTCAAGGCCTCCTGGCTTGACTCTTTACTGTTCATGGTTCCAGATCTCTCCCTGTCTGTGTGTGTGTGTGTGTGTGTGTGTGTGTGTGTGTGTGTGTGTGTGTGTGTGTGTGTGTGTGTGTGTGTGTGTGTGTGTGTGTGTGTGTGTGTGTGTGTGTGTGTGTGTGTGTGTGTGTGTGTGTGTGTGTGTGTGTTTTTGTGTGGGTGGGTGGGTGTGTTGGGTGGGTGGGTGGGTGTGTGGGTGGGTGGGTGGGTGTGTGTGCGTGCGCGTGTTATGCGTATTCCCGCGTGCACCCAGTGTGTTCATGCCAGCTCTCCCCCTGTGTTTGTCAGGCGTGTCAACAGATCTGAAAATCCCAGGTTTACCTCCTGTCTCTGTGGTATTCCTGAAGTTCCCGCTGTGAGCCAACCAGCTGCAGGCTGAGGCCCTCTGGTTCCTCTGTGGTATTCCTGAAGTTCCCGCTGTGAGCCAACCAGCTCTCAGGGACCTTCTCTCTCTCTTTCCATCTCTCTCTCTCTCTCTCTCTCAATTCAAGGGCGTTTTATTTGCATGGGAAACATATGTTAACATTGCAAAAGCAAGTGAAGTTGATAATACACAAAAGTGAAATAAACAATAAAAATGAACAGTAAACATTACACATACAGAAGTTTCAAAAGAATAAATGTCATATTATGTATATATACAGTGTTTTAACAATGTACAAATGGTTAAAGTACAAAAAGGAAAATAAATAAGCATAAATACACACACCTTGGCCTAAACATCAGCGCCACAGGTAACTTCCACAAAGCTGTGAATGATCTGAGAGACAAGGCAAGAAGGGCCTTCTATGCCATCAAAAGGAACATAAATTTCAACATCCCAATTAGGATCTGGCTAAAAATACTTGAATCAGTTTTAGAACCCATTGCCCTTTATGGCTGTGAGGTCTGCAGTCCGCTCACCAACCAAGATTTCACAAAATGGGACAAACACCATATTAGAGACCCAAACTTAAGGAAAACGTTAACTATGTACAGACTCAGTGAGCATAGCCTTGCTATTGAGAAAAGCCGCCGTAGGCAGACCTGGCTCTCAAGAGAAGACAGGCTATGTGCACACTGCCCACAAAATGAGGTGGAAACTGAGCTGCACTTCCTAACCTCCTGCCTAATATGACCATATTAGAGACACATATTTCCCTCAGATTACACAGATCCACAAAGAACTCAAAAACAAACCAGATTTTGATAAATTCCCAGTATTTCTACTGGGTGAAAGACCACAGTGTGCATCACATCAACAAGATGTGTGACCACCATTGTAAATACAACCCATATTTATTTATTTTCCCTTTTGTACTTTAACTATTTGCAAATCATTCTAACACTGTTCATAGACATAACATGACATTTGAAATGTCTGTATTCTTTTGGAAATTATGTAAGTGTAATGTGTAATTCAGCCCCAGTATTCTGTGTTTCTGTTCATTTTTATTGTTTATTTCACTGCTTTGGCAATGTAAACATGCTTCCCATGCCAATAAAGCCCTCGATTTGAATTTAATTGAAATTGAATTGAGAGACAGAGAGAGACAGAGAGACAGAGAGAAAGAGGGAGAGCGAGATAGAGAAATAGAGAAAGAGAGGGAGAGAGAGAGAGAGAGAGAGAGAGAGAGAGAAAGAGAAAGAGAAAGAGAGAGAGAGAGAGAGAGAGAGAGAGAGAGAGAGAGAGAGAGAGAGAGAGAGAGACAGACAGACAGATAGATAGAAAGATAGAAAGAAAGAAAGAAAGAAAGAAAGAGAAAGAGGATGGTTGTGAATGAGGTAAAGAGGATGGGGTCTTTCTAACAAGTCTCTGAGATATCTTCTCTCCACCTTGTTTGTTCTTCCAGCTCAGGTCAGAGTTCGTCTGTCCAAGTAATTACTTTTAAAATCTTTCAGAACTTGGACTTTCTCAAGGTGTGTGTACGTGCACGTTCATGTGTACGTGTGTGTGTACGTGTGTACGTGTGTCTGTGTGTACGTGTGTGTGTGTTTACGTATACGTGTGTGTGTGTGTGTGTGTGTGTACGTGCGTGTGTGTGTGTGTGTATGTGCATGTGTGTGTGTGTGTGTGTGTGTATGTGCATGTGTCTGTGTGTGTGTGTGTGTGTGTGTGTGTATGCATGTGTACATGTACGTGCATGTGTGTGTTCACATTTTTAAGTTGTGTGCATATTCATGTACGTTTTCTGCCACACACACACACACCTGGTATGTTACCACAGCTCATGCATACTGTCTCGATTACTGGACCCCCTCTGATGCTCACTCCCTTATATCATTACACACTATCTCTCTGGAGCATCATGGCCCATCATGACTACACACTATCTCTCTGGAGCATCATGGTCCATTATGATTACACACTATCTCTCTGGAGCATCATGGTACATTTTGACTACACACTATCTCTCTCTGGAGCATCATGGTCCATTATGACTACACACTATCTCTCTCTGGAGCATATGGTCCATCATGACTATACACTATCTCTCTGGAGCATCATGGTCCATTATGACTACACACTATCTCTCTGGAGCATCATGGTACATTGTGACCACACACTATCTCTCTCTGGAGCATCATGGTCCATCATGACTATACACTATCTCTCCCTCTGGAGCATCATGGTCCATTATGACTATACACTATCTCTCTGGAGCATCATGGTCCATTGTGACCACACACTATCTCTCTGGAGCATCATGGTCCATTATGACTACACACTATCTCTCTCTGGAGCATCATGGTCCATCATGACTACACACTATCTCTCTGGAGCATCATGGTCCATTATGACTACACACTATCTCTCTGGAGCATCATGGTCCATTATGATTACACACTATCTCTCTCTGGAGCATCATGGTCCATCATGACTACACACTATCTCTCTGGAGCATCATGGTCCATTATGACAACACACTATCTCTCTCTGGAGCATCATGGTCCATCATGACTATACACTATCTCTCTGGAGCATCATGGTCCATTATGACTACACCATATCTCTCTCGGTAGCATCATGGTCCATCATGACTACACACTATCTCTCTCTGGAACATCATGGTCCATCATGACTACACACTTTCTCTCTGGAACGTCATGGTACATCATGACTATACACTATCTCTCTGGATCATCATGGTCCATCATTACTACACACTATCTCTCTGGAGCATCATGGTCCATTATGAATATACACTATCTCTCTGGAACATCATGGTCCATTATGACTATACACTATCTCTCTGGAGCATCATGGTCCATTAGCACTATACACTATCTCTCTGGAGCATCATGGTCCATCATGACTACACAGTATCTCTCTGGAGCATCATGGTCCATTATGACTATACACTATCTCTCTGGAGCATCATGGTCCATTATGACTATACACTATCTCTCTGGAGCATCATGGTCCATTATGACTATACACTATCTCTCTGGAGCATCATGGTCCATCATGACTACACACTATCTCTCTGGAGCATCATGGTCCATTATCACTATACACTATCTCTCTGGAGCATCATGGTCCATCATGACTATACACTATCTCTCTGGAGCATCATGGTCCATTATGACTACACACTATCTCTCTGGAGCATCATGGTCCATTATCACTATACACTATCTCTCTGGAGCATCATGGTCCATCATGACTATACACTATCTCTCTGGAGCATCATGGTCCATCATGACTCATTAGGGGAAAGTCTTTTGAAATGTGCACCATGTTGTGTATATACACCCAGGCCCTCATTTATAAACTTATCTTTGCTTTGTGAGTGGGATTGTTGTTCTGAGTGGAATTGGAGTTCAGCCACAGTATTCTGTGTTTCTGTGTTCTGAGTGGAATTGGAATTCAGCCCCAGTATTCTGTATTTCTGTGTTCTGAGTAGAATTGGAGTTCAGCCCCAGTATTCTGTATTTCTGTGTTCTGAGTAGAATTGGAATTCAGCCCCAGTATTCTGTGTTTCTGTGTTCTGAGTGGAATTGGAATTCAGCCCCAGTATTCTGTGTTTCTGTGTTCTGAGTGGAATTGGAATTCAGCCCCAGTATTCTGTGTTTCTGTGTTCTGAGTAGAATTGGAATTCAGCCCCAGTATTCTGTGTTTCTGTGTTCTGAGTAGAATTGGAATTCAGCCCCAGTATTCTGTGTTTCTGTGTTGTGAGTGGAATTGGAATTCAGCCCCAGTATTCTGTGTTTCTGTGTTCTGAGTAGAATTGGAATTCAGCCCCAGTATTCTGTGTTTCTGTGTTGTGAGTAGAATTGGAATTCAGCCCCAGTATTCTGTGTTTCTGTGTTCTGAGTAGAATTGGAATTCAGCCCCAGTATTCTGTGTTTCTGTGTTCTGAGTAGAATTGGAATTCAGCCCCAGTATTCTGTGTTTCTGTGTTCTGAGTAGAATTGGAATTCAGCCCCAGTATTCTGTGTTTCTGTGTTGTGAGTAGAATTGGAATTCAGCCCCAGTATTCTGTGTTTCTGTGTTCTGGGTGGAATTGGAATTCAGCCCCAGTATTCAGTGTTTCTGTGTTCTGAGCAGAATTGGAATTCAGCCCCAGTATTCTGTGTTTCTGTGTTCTGAGCAGAATTGGAATTCAGCCCCAGTATTCAGTGTTTCTGTGTTCTGAGCAGAATTGGAATTCAGCCCCAGTATTCTGTGTTTCTGTGTTCTGAGTAGAATTGGAATTCAGCCCCAGTATTCAGTGTTTCTGTGTTCTGAGCAGAATTGGAATTCAGCCCCAGTATTCTGTGTTTCTGTGTTGTGAGTAGAATTGGAATTCAGCCCCAGTATTCTGTGTTTCTGTGTTCTGGGTGGAATTGGAATTCAGCCCCAGTATTCAGTGTTTCTGTGTTCTGAGCAGAATTGGAATTCAGCCCCAGTATTCTGTGTTTCTGTGTTCTGAGCAGAATTGGAATTCAGCCCCAGTATTCAGTGTTTCTGTGTTCTGAGCAGAATTGGAATTCAGCCCCAGTATTCTGTGTTTCTGTGTTCTGAGCAGAATTGGAATTCAGCCCCAGTATTCAGTGTTTCTGTGTTCTGAGCAGAATTGGAATTCAGCCCCAGTATTCTGTGTTTCTGTGTTCTGAGCAGAATTGGAATTCAGCCCCAGTATTCTGTGTTTCTGTGTTCTGAGTAGAATTGGAATTTAGCCCCAGTATTCTGTGTTTCTGTGTTCTGAGCAGAATTGGAATTCAGCCCCAGTATTCTGTGTTTCTGTGTTCTGAGTGGAATTGGAATTCAGCCCCAGTATTCTGTGTTTCTGTGTTCTGAGTGGAATTGGAGTTCAACCCCAGTATTCTGTGTTTCTGTGTTCTGAGTGGAATTGGAATTCAGCCCCAGTATTCTGTGTTTCTGTGTTGTGAGTGGAATTGGAGTTCCGACCAGGTAGATAATTAAATCAGTCCCTCTACGTCCTCCTCAGATAAGAACCATCTCTCTCTACTTCATCATGTCTCAATAACAATCCTTTACATTGCTTTCTAAAGGGACCATCATCAGTACTGGTGCTCTGCTCTGTACAACTCACATGTTTCTGATTGAAGAGAGATACTCCTTGAGCTAAAGGAAACTCTGTGAGAGATAGCAAGAGAGGGACTGTGTGTGTGTGTGTGTGTGTGTGTGTGTGTGTGTGTGTGTGTGTGTGTGTGTGTGTGTGTGTGTGTGTGTGTGTGTGTGTGTGTGTGTGTGTGTGTGTGTGTGTGTGTGTGTGTGTGTGTGTGTGTGTGTGTGTGTGTGTGTGTGTGTGTGTGTGTGTGTGTGAAAGAGATTGAGAGATAAAGGGAGCAGAGAGATGATGATGAGGAGGATGAGGAAGGAAGGAGAGAATTTAATGGTTTAATCTCCCAAAGTGGGAAAATAACAAGTGTCTGGCAACTCTGATTGGATTCCCCTAAAGATCTGGATTAGGTTAATAGAGAGGAGGGAGGGAGGGAGGGAGGGGGGGAGGGAGGGAGCGAGGGAGGGAGGGAGGAAGGGGGGAGGGAGGGAGGGAGGGAGGGAGGGAGGGAGGGAGGGAGGGAGGGAGGGAGGGAGGGAGGGAGGGAGCGAGGGAGCGAGGGAGCGAGGGAGCGAGGGAGGGAGAAGTAAATGCAAGAGTTTGTAAATTAAAAAGGAAAGATGGAAAATGGAGAGAAAGAAATCAACAACTGGGTGGCTGGAGATTTCCACTTAAAAAACAAACAAAACACAAACCTCCCTTGGGGGAAGTTCACTTTGCATCAGCCCAATATGGATGGCATCTTTGTTGCCATGACGAGGAGAGCGAGAGAGAGGGTATTAAGTGAATTTTAACATTTTGAATAAGTGTGTGTGTGTGTGTGTGTGTGTGTGTGTGTGTGTGTGTGTGTGTGTGTGTGTGTGTGTGTGTGTGTGTGTGTGTGTGTGTGTGTGTGTGTGTGTGTGTGTGTGTGTGTGTGTGTGTGTGTGTGTGTGTGTGTGTGTGTGTGTGTGAGAGAGAGAGAGAGAGAGAGAGAGAGAGAGAGAGATAATAAGCAGGAAACAGATAATTGCAGTCAATTTGAATTCCGTCTCTACAATAAACTTTAGCCTCTTAAACCACCGGTGGAGGGAGGAGGCTAATGGAGGAGGAGAGAGGGAGGGGGAGGGGAGGAGGTAGAGAGAGGAGGAGGAGGAGGAGGTGGAGGGAAAGGGAGGAGGAGGTGGAGGAAGAGAATGAGGAAGGGGAGAGAGGAGGATGAGGTGGAGGGAGAGGAGGAGGAAGGGGAGAGAGGAGGAGGAGAGGGGGAGAGGGAGGAAGGGGAGAGAGGAGGAGGAGAGGAGAGGGGGAGAGAGAGGAAGGGGAGAGAGGAGGAGGTGGAGAGAGAGGAGGAGGTAGAGGGAGAGGAGGAGGAAGGGGAGAGAAGAGGAGGAGAGGGGGAGAAGGAGGAAGGGGAGAGAGGAGGAGGAGAGGAGAGGGGAAGAGGGAGGAAGGGGAGAGAGAGAGGAGGTGGAGGGAGAGGAGGAGGAAGTGGAGAGTGGAGGAGGTGGTGGAGAGAGGGGGGAGGTGTAAGGAGAGAGGGAGGAGGAGATGGCGGGAGAGGAGAAGTGGAGACTGGAGGAGGAAGTGGAGAGAGGGGGGAGGTGTAGGGAGAGAGGGATTGGAGAGAGAAAACAACAAAAAACAGAGAATTGTCTAGGTGAAGTTCACTGGGTTCAATTTGCATAGAAATGTGAAATTGTTGTTTTAGCTGCGCTTCTGTCAATGTTCTAGTTGTTTTTGTTCTTGTCGTTGTTTGTTAGCCATATTGAGAGCGTGTTTTACAAGTTGGCATTTTCTTCAGGGAGGGTAAAAAAAGGATAGTTATGTTTTTACCATTTGAGTTTTTATACCCAGACATGTTTTATTTCAACAGAATAATCAAAAGCTTGGGGACTGTATTGTAGAGGTTGACTATGTTCCAAATGGCAGCCTATTCCTTTTCTAGTGCACTACTTTTGACCACAGCCCTATGGACCCTATAAGCCCTGCTGTAAAGGAGTGCACTACGTAGGGAATAGAGAGTCATTTGGAAAGCATCCTAGGGCTAAAGGGTTTAGGGTTGGTTTTGACAGGGTTGGTTTTGACAGGGGGTGAAGACAGGGTTGGTTTTGACAGGGAGTGAAGACAGGGTTGGTTTTGACAGGGGGTGAAGACAGGGTTGGTTTTGACAGGGGGTGAAGACAGGGTTGGTTTTGACAGGGAGTGAAGACAGGGTTGGTTTTGACAGGGTTGGTTTTGACAGGGTTGGTTTTGACAGGGGGTGAAGACAGGGTTGGTTTTGACAGGGGGTGAAGACAGGGTTGGTTTTGAGAAGGGGTGAAGACAGGGTTGGTTTTGACAGGGGGTGAAGACAGGGTTGGTTTTGACAGGGGTGGTTTTGACAGGGGGTGAAGACAGGGTTGGTTTTGAGAGGGGGTGAAGACAGGGTTGGTTTTGACAGGGGTGGTTTTGACAGGGAGTGAAGACAGGGTTGGTTTTGACAGGGGGTGAAGACAGGGTTGGTTTTGACAGGGGGTGAAGACAGGGTTGGTTTTGACAGGGGGTGAAGACAGGGTTGGTTTTGACAGGGGGTGAAGACAGGGGGTGTAGACAGGGTTGGTTTTGAGAGGGGGTGAAGACAGGGTTGGTTTTGACAGGGATGAAGACAGGGTTGGTTTTGAGAGGGGGTGAAGACAGGGTTGGTTTTGACAGGGATGAAGACAGGGTTGGTTTTGAGAGGGGGTGAAGACAGGGTTGGTTTTGACAGGGGGTGAAGACAGGGTTGGTTTTGACAGGGATGAAGACAGGGTTGGTTTTGACAGGGGGTGAAGACAGGGTTGGTTTTGACAGGGGGTGAAGACAGGGTTGGTTTTCACAGGGGGTGAAGACAGGGGGTGAAGACAGGGGGTGAAGACAGGGGGTGAAGACAGGGGGTGAAGACAGGGTTGGTTTTCACAGGGGGTGAAGACAGGGTTGGTTTTGACAGGGGGTGTAGACAGGGTTGGTTTTGACAGGGGGTGAAGACAGGGTTGGTTTTGACAGGGGTGTAGACAGGGTTGGTTTTTGACAGGGGGTGAAGACAGGGTTGGTTTTGACAGGGGGTGAAGACAGGGTTGGTTTTGACAGGGGGTGAAGACAGGGTTGGTTTTGACAGGGGGTGAAGACATTGTTGGTTTTGAGAGGGAGTGAAGACAGGGTTGGTTTTGACAGGGGGTGAAGACAGGGTTGGTTTTGACAGGGGGTGAAGACAGGGTTGGTTAGGATTTTTGACAGGGGGTGAAGACAGGGCAATTGACATGGTCAACCAAGCACATCTTTGTCACACATCCACACTGAGACTGATGAAGCAATGACTGGCTCTAAAGCTTTGACAAATAATTGATGGAAGAGAACTGATGACTGTGTTTGTGACTGATCTCTCTCTCTTTCTCCTCTCTCTCGCTGTCCTCTCTCTGACTTTCTGTCTCACTCTTTCTCCTCTCTCTCTGTCCTCTCTGACTCTCTCTCTCTCTCTCGCTCCCCCTCTCTTTCTCCTCTCTCTCTCTGTGCTCTCTGACTCTCTCTCGCTCTCTTTTTTTTCTCTCTCTCTCTTTCTCCTCTCTCTGTCCTCTCTCTCTCTCTCTCTCCCCGTCTCTCTCTCTCTCTCTCTCTCTCTCTCCCCCCGTCTCTCTCTCTCTCTCCGTCTCTCTCTCGGAGGTACTGTATGATCGGTGTCAGTCAGGGGTTCAGTCAGTCAGACAGACTGCCTACCTCTCCATCATCCATCACACAGACACACACCATACTACCATCCTCTCGATCATCCATCAATCAACCATCCAGCCACCCAGTCACACCTCACAGTACAGGACAAGAGAGAGAGAGACAGGAGAGAGGCGCGAAACAGGGGGGTTGGGAGAATGGAGAGAGAGGGGGGTGGGGAGGGCTATGAAGATGACAAGAGAAGCAGAGAGAGGGGTAAGAAAGAGAGAGGTAGAGAAGAGGGTTAGAGAGAGGTAGAGAGGAGGGTTAGAGAGCGCTAGAGAGGAGGGTTAGAGAGCGGTAGAGAGAGAGGTATATAATATAACATTTGTAATGTCTTTATTGTTTTGAAACTTCTGTATGTGTAATGTTTACTGTTAATTTGTATTGTTTATTTCACTTTTGTATAATATCTACCTCACTTGCTTTGGCAATGTTAACACATGTTTCCCATGCCAATAAAGCCCCTTGAATTGAATTGAATTGAATTGAGGTAGAGAGGAGGGTTAGAGAGAGGTAGAGAGGAGGGTTAGAGAGCGGTAGAGAGAGAGAGGTAGAGAGGAGGGTTAGATAGAGAGAGGTAGCGAGGAGGTTAGAGAGCGAGAGGAAGAGAGGACAGGGCACACACAGTCTGTCTTGACCCTTGGCATTGACTGATTGACTTGACCCCTGGCATTGACTGATTGACTTGACCCCTGGCATTGACTGATTGACTTGACCCCTGGCATTGACTGATTGACTTGACCCCTGGCATTGACTGATTGACTGACCCCTGGCATTGACTGATTGACTTGACCCCTGGCATTGACTGATTGACTTGACCCCTGGCATTGACTGATTGACTTGACCCCTGGCATTGACTGATTGACTTGACCCGTGGCATTGACTGATTGACCTGACCCCTGGCATTGACTGATTGACCTGACCCCTGGCATTGACTGATTGACTTGACCCCTGGCATTGACTGATTGACTTGACCCCTGGCATTGACTGATTGACTTGACCCCTGGCATTGACTGATTGACTTGACCCCTGGCATTGACTGACCCCTGGCATTGACTGACCCCTGGTATACAGTAGTTAGAATATTCGAAGGGATCGAGGATCATAAGCCTGTCACACACACATACATGATATATACTGAATGTACAAAACATTAGGAACACCTTCCCACCTCCCTGCACCCCCTTCTGCCCTCAGAACAGCCTCAATTCATCAGGGCATGGATTCTACAAGACGTTGAAATCCACAGTGATGCTGGCCCATGTTGACTCCAATGCTTCAGGGCATGGACTCTACAAGGTATCAATACCGTTCCACAGGGATGCTGGCCCATGTTGACTCCAATGCTTCAGGGCATGGACTCTACTAGGTATCAATACCGTTCCACAGGGATGCTGGCCCATGTTGACTCCAATGCTTCAGGGCATGGACTCTACAAGGTATCAATACCGTTCCACAGGGATGCTGGCCCATGTTGACTCCAATGCTTCAGGGCATGGACTCTACAAGGTATCAATACCGTTCCACAGGGATGCTGGCCCATGTTGACTCCAATGCTTCAGGGCATGGACTCTACAAGGTATCAATACCGTTCCACAGGGATGCTGGCCCATGTTGACAACAATGCTTCCCACAGTTGTGTCAAGATGGCTGGATGTCCTCCGGGTGGTGGACCATTCTAGATACACACAGGAAACTGTTGAGGGTGAAAACCCAACAGCGCTGCAGTTAATGACACACTTAAACCGGTGCGCTTGGCACTTAAATCTTTTGTCTTTCGAATTCAATGTTCCGTGGTTGCCATGGCGCCGTAAGGTGGCCTAGCCAAAGAGATCTGTAAATATTGTAGATATTTTTATTACCTGTAAGAATTATTGTAGTATTTTTTAAATGTATTTTTTGCAGGGTTTGGCTGCTCTGGGATTTGATCATTATATTCTGTGGTCTTGATGAAAAGTCTGTCTTTTGGCTTGATAGCTGGCTAGCTGGCTGCTTGGATTCAAATAATGTGGCTTTTTGTTTCATCTGTTTGGAAGTATTACACCAAGGACTGCTGTGTCCAGAGGTAGCAGAGGACGTTCAGGGACTGGTCAGGGAATGCTCCTAACCACTGCCAAGATGTGCTGCTTTTCGTTGGCTTTCAGCAGCCGTGGCATCACCCAGGGGGCTGCTACATTCCTGCCAACGGAGGACCAGCACCAGAGAAGAGGCTCCAATGGAGGACCAGCACCAGAGAAGAGGCTCCGATGGAGGACCAGCACCAGAGAAGAGGCTCCAATGGAGGACCAGCACCAGAGAAGAGGCTCCGATGGAGGACCATCACCAGAGAAGAGGCTCCGATGGAGGACCAGCACCAGAGAAGAGGCTCCGATGGAGGACCAGCACCAGAAAAGAGGCTCCGATGGAGGACCAGCACCAGAAAAGAGGCTCCGATGGAGGACCAGCACCAGAGAAGAGGCTCCGATGGAGGACCATCACCAGAGAAGAGGCTCCGATGGAGGACCAGCACCAGGGAAGAGGCTCCAATGGAGGACCAGCACCAGAGAAGAGGCTCCGATGGAGGACCAGCACCAGAGAAGAGGCTCCGATGGAGGACCAGCACCAGAGAAGAGGCTCCAATGGAGGACCAGCACCAGAGAAGAGGCTCCGATGGAGGACCAGCACCAGAGAAGAGGCTCCGATGGAGGACCAGCACCAGAGAAGAGGCTCCGATGGAGGGCCAGCACCAGAGAAGAGGCTCCGATGGAGGACCATCACCAGAGAAGAGGCTCCAATGGAGGATCAGCACCAGAGAAGAGGCTCCGATGGAGGACCAGCACCAAAGAAGAGGCTCCGATGGAGGACCAGCAGCAGAGAAGAGGCTCCGATGGAGGACCAGCACCAGAGAAGAGGCTCCGATGGAGGACCAGCACCAGAGAAGAGGCTCCGATGGAGGACCAGCACCAGAGAAGAGGCTCCGATGGAGGACCAGCACCAGAGAAGAGGCTCCGATGGAGGACCAGCACCAGAGAAGAGGCTCCGATGGAGGGCCAGCACCAGAGAAGAGGCTCCGATGGAGTGCCAGCACCAGAGAAGAGGCTCCGATGGAGTGCCTGGCCATTCAGAAAAGCAGGTGTGCTGTTGAAGAGGGCCTGTTGCTTCAGACTGTCTTTGTTTGTCCTTGGCTCTTCCATCGATGCCCCCTCCACTAAACCTCCTCTGCTGAACCTCCTCTGCTGAACCTCCTCTGCTGAACCTCCTCTGCTGAACCTCCTCCGCTGAACCTCCTCCTCTGCTGAACCTCCTCTGCTGAACCTCCTCTACTGAACCTCCTCCACTGAACCTCCTCCGCCGGACCTCCTCCACTGAACCTCCTCCACTGAGTCTCCTCCTCTGAGTCTCCTCTACTGAACCTCCTCTGCCGAACCTCCTCTGCCGAACCTCCTCTGCCGAACCTCCTCTGCCGAACCTCCTCCGCCGAACCTCCTCTACTGAACCTCCTCCGCCGAACCTCCTCCGCCGAACCTCCTCCGCCGAACCTCCTCCGTTGAACCTCCTCCGTTGAACCTCCTCCGTTGAACCTCCTCCGTTGAACCTCCTCCGTTGAACCTCCTCCGTTGAACCTCCTCCGTTGAACCTCCTCCGCTGAACCTCCTCCGCTGAACCTCCTCCGCTGAACCTCCTCTGAACCTCCTCTGAACCTCCTCTGAACCTCCTCTGCCAATCCAACACAGATGACTGAACTTCATCCCCCTGAGACTTTCCTCTCTGTTATTTACATGTTTTGTTGTTTTACTTTTTAAGGCTTTGAGATTCTTTGAAAAGCTCTATGGTTAAAAAAATGTATGAAGGGTTATATATCTGGGACACACATATGGCTAGTAGGTCTGCTGTGGAGGTCTACGGGTCTGCTGTGGAGGCTAGGTCTACGGGTCTGCTGTGGAGGCTAGGTCTACGGGTCTGCTGTGGAGGCTAGGTCTACGGGTCTGCTGTGGATGCTAGGTCTACGGGTCTGCTGTGGAGGCTAGGTCTACGGGTCTGCTGTGGAGGCTAGGTCTACGGGTCTGCTGTGGAGGCTAGGTCTACGGGTCTGCTGTGGAGGCTAGGTCTACGGGTCTGCTGTGGAGGCTAGGTCTACGGGTCTGCTGTGGAGGCTAGGTCTACGGGTCTGCTGTGGAGGCTAGGTCTACGGGTCTGCAGTGGAGGCTAGGTCTACGGGTCTGCTGTGGAGGCTAGGTCTACGGGTCTGCTGTGGAGGCTAGGTCTACGGGTCTGCTGTGGAGGTCTACGGGTCTGCTGTGGAGGCTAGGTCTACGGGTCTGCTGTGGAGGCTAGGTCTACGGGTCTGCTGTGGAGGCTAGGTCTAAGGGTCTGCTGTGGAGGCTAGGTCTACGGGTCTGCTGTGGAGGCTAGGTCTACGGGTCTGCTGTGGAGGCTAGGTCTACGGGTCTGCTGTGGAGGCTAGGTCTACGGGTCTGCTGTGGGGGCTAGGTCTACAGGTCTGCAGTGGAGGCTAGGTCTACGGGTCTGCTGTGGAGGCTAGGTCTACGGGTCTGCTGTGGAGGACTACGGGTCTGCTGTGGAGGCTAGGTCTATGGGTCTGCTGTGGAGGCTAGGTCTACGGGTCTGCTGTGGAGGCTAGGTCTACGGGTCTGCTATGGAGGCTAGGTCTACGGGTCTGCTGTGGAGGCTAGGTCTACGGGTCTGCTGTGGAGGCTAGGTCTACGGGTCTGCTGTGGAGGCTAGGTCTACGGGTCTGCTGTGGAGGCTAGGTCTACGGGTCTGCTGTGGATGCTAGGTCTACGGGTCTGCTGTGGAGGCTAGGTCTACGGGTCTGCTGTGGAGGCTAGGTCTACGGGTCTGCTGTGGAGGCTAGGTCTACGGGTCTGCAGTGGAGGCTAGGTCTACGGGTCTGCTGTGGAGGCTAGGTCTACGGGTCTGCTGTGGAGGCTAGGTCTACGGGTCTGCAGTGGAGGCTAGGTCTACGGGTTTGCTGTGGAGGCTAGGTCTACGGGTCTGCTGTGGAGGCTAGGTCTACGGGTCTGCTGTGGAGGCTAGGTCTACGGGTCTGCTGTGGATGCTAGGTCTACGGGTCTGCTGTGGAGGCTAGGTCTACGGGTCTGCTGTGGAGGCTAGGTCTACGGGTCTGCTGTGGAGGCTAGGTCTACGGGTCTGCAGTGGAGGCTAGGTCTACGGGTCTGCTGTGGAGGCTAGGTCTACGGGTCTGCTGTGGAGGCTAGGTCTACGGGTCTGCTGTGGAGGCTAGGTCTACGGGTCTGCTGTGGAGGCTAGGTCTACGGGTCTGCTGTGGAGGCTAGGTCTACCATGTTATGTTTATTTAAAAGGACCACAATGGAAATGCATTAACTTCATCCTCCATTTCACATTCATCCAGATGTGTATCTAATACATTCACCCTCTGAATGACACACCAACACAATCCATGTCTCTATTGTCTCAAGGCTTAAAAATCCTTCTTTAACCCGTCTCCTCTCCTTCATCTACACTGACTGAAGTGGATTTAACAAGTGACATCAAAAAGGGATCATAGTTTTCACCTGGATTCACCTGGTCAGTCTGTGTCATGAAAAGAGCAGGTGTTCTTAATGTTTTGTTCACGCAGTGTTTAGACACGTACACACACACACACATACAATATATATAGACACAAAAACACACACAAAAACACACACACACACCGCACCCCAGCAGTCTCTTCGACGTTACCTCAACCACATGGAGAACGTGACAGAAAAACCCCAGAAACCTCTCTAAACCCTCGTTTCCCACTTAAAGTCTAGGAACTAAATCATTGTTATAAAAACAGCTTCTTTACGTGAGGGTAAGGCCTATTTCTGAGCAGCATTTACCTTTTTTATAATTCAATGTATTTATTTTCCCCCTCGAACAATCATCTGCTCTTCGGTGTAGCAACAGCATCCCCATGTGGTGAGGAGAGGAACAGCATGTCTGTCCAACCGTATCCACACACACGACAAACACACATTCAGATCCACAAGGGAGGGACAATCCAAGCCTTGCAGGGGTGGATTCATTTATTTTTTTTTAAATATACGTTTCTTGTTAATTATTTATTGAGCAATTCCTGGCCTCTGTTTACTCGAGGGTAATTAAGTATTACTCCACGCTAAGCAGCTCACAGACAGGCAGTATCACAGCCCCACCCTTCTAACTCTGGAATCCTCCACTACAGAACCAATAGAACGCACCAGAATGATCCGGTCGGAATGCAATTATAGGAATGATTGCTCAATCCATTTATTACATGG
The DNA here is from genome assembly GCF_029448725.1 of Salvelinus fontinalis. Classification (NCBI taxonomy): domain Eukaryota; kingdom Metazoa; phylum Chordata; class Actinopteri; order Salmoniformes; family Salmonidae; genus Salvelinus; species Salvelinus fontinalis. The sequence continues at coordinate 5,025,047 of NC_074706.1, read as the reverse complement.
GGCGGTGTTTAAGCATGGAAACCCCTGTTCCTATGGGGGGGGGGGGGGTTAGTCAAACTGAGAGAGGAAAAAGAGGAGATGGAATGATGGAGACCAATAGTCAGTCAGTCAGTCAGTCTCTCTCTCTATATATATATATATTCTATTTAAGGGGTTTTATTGTCATGGGAAACATATGCTTACATTGCCAAAGCAAGGGAACTAGATCATAAACATGTCCATGAACAGTGAATGATTTTCAAATAGTTAAAGTACAAAAGGGAAAAAATAAATAAATATGGGTTGTATCAACAATGGTGTTTGTTCTTCACTGGTTGCCCTTTTCTTGTGGCAACGGGTCACACATGTTGCTGTGTCTCACTCTCTTCTCATCTCTGTGTTGGTTTTGCCCTGTCATCAATACTATTATCCCACCTGCCTCTGGTTAGAATGGCCGTGTTGACGTTTCCTTCTGTGTGTTCAACGTTAAATGGTGTATGGAAGAAGTTTGGACTAAGAGACGGGAAGGATTGTACTCACATGATTCATTATTAATGTAGGAAATAATGGTCTGTCTGTCCTTCTGTCTGTCCATCGGTCTGTGTGACAGAGAGGGACTGTGTCTTCTGCTGTTCTCTGTTTGTCTGTGTGACAGAGAGTGACTGTGTCTTCTGCTGTTCTCTGTTTGTCTGTGTGACAGAGAGGGACTGTGTCTTCTGCTGTTCTCTGTTTGTCTGTGTGACAGAGAGTGACTGTGTCTTCTGCTGTTCTCTGTTTGTCTGTGTGACAGAGAGGGACTGTGTCTTCTGCTGTTCTCTGTTTGTCTGTGTGACAGAGAGGGACTGTGTCTTCTCCTGTTCTCTGTTTGTCTGTGTGACAAAGAGGGACTGTGTCTTCTGCTGTTCTCTGTTTGTCTGTGTGACAAAGAGGGACTGTGTCTTCTGCTGTTCTCTGTTTGTCTGTGTGACAGAGAGTGACTGTGTCTTCTGCTGTTCTCTGTTTGTCTGTGTGACAGAGAGGGACTGTGTCTCTTCTGCTGTTCTCTGTTTGTCTGTGTGACAGAGAGTGACTGTGTCTTCTGCTGTTGTCTGTTTGTCTGTGTGACAGAGAGTGACTGTGTCTTCTGCTGTTCTCTGTTTGTCTGTGTGACAAAGAGGGACTGTGTCTTCTGTTGTTCTCTGTTTGTCTGTGTGACAGAGAGTGACTGTGTCTTCTGCTGTTCTCTGTTTGTCTGTGTGACAGAGAGGGACTGTGTCTTCTGCTGTTCTCTGTTTGTCTGTGTGACAGAGAGTGACTGCGTCTTCTGCTGTTCTCTGTTTGTCTGTGTGACAGAGAGTGACTGTGTCTTCTGCTGTTCTCTGTTTGTCTGTGTGACAGAGAGGGACTGTGTCTGCTGCTGTTCTCTGTTGCTATAGCTGTCTGTCCTCTCTCACTGTGACACCAGACTGGACTAGCTGTCTGTCCCCTCACTGTGTCACCAGACTGGACTAGCTGTCTGTCCTCTCTCACTGTGTCACCAGACTGGACTAGCTGTCTGTCCTCTCTCACTGTGACAACAGACTGGACTAGCTGTCTGTCCCCTCACTGTGTCACCAGACTGGACTAGCTGTCTGTCCTCTCTCACTGTGACACCAGACTGGACTAGCTGTCTGTCCTCTCACTGTGTCACCAGACTGGACTAGCTGTCTGCCCTCTCTCACTGTGACACCAGACTGGACTAGCTGTCTGTCCTCTCTCACTGTGACACCAGACTGGACTAGCTGTCTGTCCTCTCTCACTGTGACACCAGACTGGACTAGCTGTCTGTCCTCTCACTGTGTCACCAGACTGGACTAGCTGTCTGTCCTCTCACTGTGTCACCAGACTGGACTAGCTGTCTGTCCTCTCACTGTGTCACCAGACTGGACTAGCTGTCTGTCCTCTCACTGTGACACCAGACTGGACTAGCTGTCTGTCCTCTCACTGTGTCACCAGACTGGACTAGCTGTCTGTCCTCTCTCACTGTGACACCAGACTGGACTAGCTGTCTGTCCTCTCTCACTGTGACACCAGACTGGACTAGCTGTCTGTCCTCTCACTGTGACACCAGACTGGACTAGCCAACACACACCCAGTTGAAGTAAATCTGGGTTGTGAATAATAACTGTGCATCCAGATAGAAGCAGAAGACTTCTAGAAGGAGAGAGAACTGGAGACACACAGACTAATGGGTTTCCTCCACAGCAGACAGAGCAGCATTTCACCTGACACTTATCTTATACACACAAACAACTACTGTCTTTGTCTCTTTCTCTCTCTCTCTCTCTCTCTGACACACACACACACGTGCACGCAAGCACGCACGCACGCATACACACACACACGCACACTCTGCCTGAGTGTGGATTCATTGTGTTTCTGTCAGTCAGTGTTTCTCAGGCTTTTAGATCTCAGAGGAAACAGCAGGCAAATCTCTCTCTCTCTCTGTCTCACTTTCGCTCCCTACTTCTCTCTCCCTCGCCCCCTCCCCCCCCTCTCTCTCACTTTCGCTCCCTACTTCTCTCTCCCTCTCTCTCTCCCTCTCTCCCTCTCTCTCTCCCCCCCTCCCTCTCTCTCTTTCCTCTCCCCCCCCTCCCTCTCTCTTTTTCCTCTCCACTCAGGCCAGAGCTATTTTCCAGAGGCAACACAAACCATCAGTATCTCCTGTCTCACACACACACTCCATCTTGCTGCTCCCCGCCAAACAGCGAGAGAGTGTGTGTGGGGGTATGAAAGCGACCTGCCGGAGGGGAAAAGCACTTCACAAGGAAGAACAGAAAGATAAGTCAAAAGAGGAGGAGAGAGAGAATTATACAGAGGAGAAGAAAGACAGACGCTTTGACTAGCGAACACACAGATAACACACACTGTGTGTGTGTGTGTGTGTGTGTGTGTGTGTGTGTGTGTGTGTGTGTGTGTGTGTGTGTGTGTGTGTGTGTGTGTGTGTGTGTGTGTGTGTGTGTGTGTGTGTGTGTGTGTGTGTGTGTGTGTGTGTGTGTGTGTGAGTGAGAGAGAGAGCATAGCAATCTGGGTCCTCTATGTTCTAAATGAGACTGTTACACAGCCGTAGGTTACAAGGAGACGGAGCTGGAAACACACACAGACACACACACAGACACACAGGAGACTAACAGACTATCCATGGAGCACCACTGCCCCCTCTGGCTGAACATAATATTACAACTCTCTTGTTACGAAGGGCGGACTCAGTGCCCCCTTCCCTCCTTCATTCCTCTCCTTCTTTCAAGGAAGGGAAGCAGGATAATCTTGAAGTATTAAACACCTGGGATCAAATCTGTATCCTCCACTCCTCTTCTCTTCTCCTCTCCTTCTCCTCTTCTTCTCCTCCTTTCCTCCTCTCTCCCTCTTCTCTCCTCTCCCGTTCCCTCTTCTCTCCTTCTGTTCCTCTTCTCTCCTTCTCTTGCTCTTCTCTCCTTCTCTCCCTCTTCTCTCCTTCTCTTCCTCTTCTTTCCTTCTCTTGCTCTTCTCTCCTTCTCTTGCTCTTCTCTCCTTCTCTTGCTCTTCTCTCCTTCTCTTGCTCTTCTCTCCTTCTCTTGCTCTTCTCTCCTTCTCTTCCTCTTCTCTCCTTCTCTCCCTCTTCTCTCCTTCTGTTCCTCTCCTCTCCTTCTCTTGCTTTCCTCTCCTTCTCTTGCTCTTCTCTCCTTCTCTTGCTCTTCTCTCCTTCTCTCCCTCTTCTCTCCTTCTCTTCCTCTTCTCTCCTTCTCTTCCTCTCCTCTCCTTCTCTTCCTCTCCTTCTGTTCCTCTTCTCTCCTTCTGTTCCTCTTCTCTCCTTCTCTTGCTGTCCCTCTCCCTCTTTCTCTGTCCCTCTCCCTCTCCCTCTCTCTCTGTCCCTCTCCCTCTCCCTCCTCCTCTCCCTCTTCCTTTCCCGCCTCCTCTCTCTCTCCCTCACCCTCTCCCTCTCCCTCCTCCCTCTCCCTCTCCCTCTCCCTCCTCCCTCTCCCTCTCCCTCTCCATCTCCCTCTTCCTTCTCCTCCTCTCCCTCATCCTCTCCCTCTCCCTCTCCCTCCTCCTCTCCCTCTCCCTCTCCCTCTCCATCTCCCTCTTCCTTCTCCTCCTCTCCCGCCTCCTCTCCCTCTCCCTCTCCCTCATCCTCTCCCTCATCCTCTCCCTCTCCCTCTCCCTCCCTCTCCCTCTCCCTCTCCATCTCCCTCTTCCTTCTCCTCCTCTCCCTCATCCTCTCCCTCTCCCTCTCCACAACACCAATGACCCTTGAGGCCTGGTTGGAGTTGATGTCAATAATCTCGATTCCTCCACAGCTCCTCCAGTCCTGTGTATTATTGTCTAGGAGGGAGGAGGGATATTTGGGAGAAGCAGCATTGACATTTGAGGGATCATCTTTTTGGTGGGGGGGTGTTCTTTGATCAAATGGCAGGATGATTGAAGCAGTAATGTCAGGTCGTTTGATGTGCAGCGTGGAACACACACACACACTCATGCACACACACACACTCATACACACACACACACACACTCATGCACACACACACACACACTCATACACACACACACACTCGCACACTCATGCACACACACACACACACACACACACAGCCAGACGCTTGGCTTCTCTCTCAAATACCAATCAAATCAAATAGGGCATAGATGAGTAGGCTCTAAATGTAATAAACACACACACACACAGACAGAGGCAGGCAAACAAACACACACACACACACAGAGAGAGGCAGGCAAACACACACAGACATACACACGCATAAACCCACACAGACAGACAGAGAGAGAGAGAGATACGTANCCCCTGGACAGAGTGTTAGGTGTGACCCCTGGACAGAGTGTTAGGTGTGACCCCTGGACAGAGTGTTAGGTGTGACCCCTGGACAGAGAGTTAGGTGTGACCCCTGGACAGAGAGTTAGGTGTGACCCCTGGACAGAGAGTTAGGTGTGACCCCTGGACAGAGAGTTAGGTGTGACCCCTGGACAGAGAGTTAGGTGTGACCCCTGGACAGAGTGTTAGGTGTGACCCCTGGACAGAGTGTTAGGTGTGACCCCTGGAAAGAGAGTTAGGTGTGACCCCTGGACAGAGAGTTAGGTGTGACCCCTGGACAGAGTGTTAGGTGTGACCCCTGGACAGAGTGTTAGGTGTGACCCCTGGACAGAGTGTTAGGTGTGACCCCTGGACAGAGAGTTAGGTGTGACCCCTGGACAGAGTGTTAGGTGTGACCCCTGGACAGAGTGTTAGGTGTGACCCCTGGACAGAGTGTTAGGTGTGACCCCTGGTGTTAGGTGTGACCCCTGGTGTTAGGTGTGACCCCTGGTGTTAGGTGTGACCCCTGGTGTTAGGTGTGACCCCTGGACAGAGAGTTAGGTGTGACCCCTGGACAGAGAGTTAGGTGTGACCCCTGGACAGAGTGTTAGGTGTGACCCCTGGACAGAGAGTTAGGTGTGACCCCTGGACAGAGAGTTAGGTGTGACCCCTGGACAGAGAGTTAGGTGTGACCCCTGGACAGAGAGTTAGGTGTGACCCCTGGACAGAGTGTTAGGTGTGACCCCTGGACAGAGTGTTAGGTGTGACCCCTGGACAGAGAGTTAGATGTGACCCCTGGACAGAGTGTTAGGTGTGACCCCTGGACAGAGAGTTAGGTGTGACCCCTGGACAGAGTGTTAGGTGTGACCCCTGGACAGAGAGTTAGGTGTGACCCCTGGACAGAGAGTTAGGTGTGACCCCTGGACAGAGAGTTAGGTGTGACCCCTGGACAGAGAGTTAGGTGTGACCCCTGGACAGAGAGTTAGGTGTGACCCCTGGACAGAGTGTTAGGTGTGACCCCTGGACAGAGAGTTAGGTGTGACCCCTGGACAGAGAGTTAGGTGTGACCCCTGGACAGAGAGTTAGGTGTGACCCCTGGACAGAGAGTTAGGTGTGACCCCTGGACAGAGTGTTAGGTGTGACCCCTGGACAGAGTGTTAGGTGTGACCCCTGGACAGAGAGTTAGGTGTGACCCCTGGACAGAGAGTTAGGTGTGACCCCTGGACAGAGTGTTAGGTGTGACCCCTGGACAGAGAGTTAGGTGTGACCCCTGGACAGAGTGT